>NW_015168709.1:46924-47343 GCF_001447785.1 Gekko japonicus
AAAGAGGAAATACTGGGGGAGAGGATATAGAGGAAAATGAGATGTTCCCCACAAGTTCTTCTGGATCCCTTAGTTTGGCTGCCAATTTGCCTAGCAGCCCCATAGTGGCCACTGCAGAGGGCATTTCATAAAAATAGAGGCACTGCTTTTGTTATATTTATGATTTTTCAGCAAACCTGTGACTTGTCTCGGGTTTGTAGAAAGATCTGTCTTATCTGTTTGTGGCTCCAGTCTCTAGATTTAAGTATCCACAGATGGGGCCATATTGAGAATTAGATATATTGATGATCACCATGGGTTTAAAATTTATACACTGGCTGCCAGTTTGTTTCTGTGCTCTATTCAGAGTGCTGGTGTTAACCCTCATATCTGCAGAACTGCCTCCAACACAAGGCAGCTCCTGATTATCAGACCAGGAT
>NW_015168709.1:47448-49564 GCF_001447785.1 Gekko japonicus
GGGAAAGAGGAAATACTGGGGGAGAGGATATAGAGGAAAATGAGATGTTCCCCACAAGTTCTTCTGGATCCCTTAGTTTGGCTGCCAATTTGCCTAGCAGCCCCATAGTGGCCACTGCAGAGGGCATTTCATAAAAATAGAGGCACTGCTTTTGTTATATTTATGATTTTTCAGCAAACCTGTGACTTGTCTCGGGTTTGTAGAAAGATCTGTCTTATCTGTTTGTGGCTCCAGTCTCTAGATTTAAGTATCCACAGATGGGGCCATATTGAGAATTAGATATATTGATGATCACCATGGGTTTAAAATTTATACACTGGCTGCCAGTTTGTTTCTGTGCTCTATTCAGAGTGCTGGTGTTAACCCTCATATCTGCAGAACTGCCTCCAACACAAGGCAGCTCCTGATTATCAGACCAGGATGGATTATTTTACTTCTTGTTTATTTTAAACATTTCTATGCCACCTTTCCACCCAAATAGAGTCAACATTATTAGTGGTTTACCTACACAGTTCAGTAAGAACTGTCTTTGTTTGGGCTGTGCTTTCCTGGTGGCTGCTTCTGTGCAGAGGAATGGGCTTCCAAGGAAGGCACCAAGCTTCCCCAGGTTTCTGACTCAAAGATGAGGTATCCCATCATGCTTTCGCTGCCCTATGAGCAAAGAGCCAGTTTGGTGTAGTGGTTAAGTGTGCGGACTCTAATCTGGGAGAACCGGGTTTGATTCCCCACTCCTCCACTTGCACCTGCTGATGTGACCTTGGGTCAGTTGCAAGCTCTGGCACAGCTGTCCTTGAAAAAGAGCAGTTTGTGTCAGAGTTCTCTCAGCCCCACCCCCCCCACAGGGTGTCTGTTGTGGGGAGGGGGAGGGAAAGGAGTTTGTAAGCCACTCTGAGACTCCGAGTGAAGGGCAGGGTCTCCTCCTCCTCCTCCTCCTCCTTCATCTTTTTGTATTTCTTTTGATGTGATGATGTATTTGTTTTAAATTTATGTAAGCTGCTTTGAGTCCCCTTGATCAGGAGAAAGAAGGATATACATATATTCCCTACACAGTTCAGTAAGAACTGTCTTTGTTTGGGCTGTGCTTTCCTGGTGGCTGCTTCTGTGCAGAGGAATGGGCTTCCAAGGAAGGCACCAAGCTTCCCCAGGTTTCTGACTCAAAGATGAGGTATCCCATCATGCTTTCGCAAAAGGGGGGAGGCATCTTCAAAAGCCTCCCCTTCCCCAGGTGGGCTGGGGGGGAAAAGCGAAGAGAGAAAGGGGTTAAACTTTAAACCCCTTCTCTCTTCGCTCCCCCCCCCCCGTTGGCAGGCCGACTGGAGAAGGGAAGGGGAGGGGGGGGTTTTAAAGATCCCCCCCTTTTTTGCTTCCCCAGCTGGCCTGCCAAGGCGGGGTGTGGGGGGAAGCGAAGAGAGCAGGGGTTTAAACTCTTTCTCTCTGGAGTCGCGCTGCAGTGGCGGTGTGATCTTCCCATTATATTCTACCATAGAATATAATGGGAAGATCGCACCACTGCTGCAGTGTGATTCCAAAGAGGAGGGGTTTAAACTTGTGAGGAAAGGCCTACATATTTCCACTTTTACTGATAGGAATTTGAACTTCACAGAAACACTGAGTCCTGTGCTGAGCTGGGGTTGTACCCAAGACCTCCCGTACTGCTGTGTCTCCTGGTCCATGTCTCTTTATTTTAGCTACCAAAGTTGTTTGTAGCTAGCTGTATCTGAAGAAGTGAGCAATGACTCAGGAAAGCCACAGATTTTGTTAGTCTTTAAGGTACTACTGGACTCATGGCCATTTCTACTGCTACAGACGAACACAGCTACCCATCTTGATCTATAGCTGGTTGTGACACCCATGACATTTATATTGCCTCACTCCTCAATAATATTTTAAATGTGTCAGTTGTCTTTCATTGTATAATTGATTAAAATATTAAGTCATAAAAATGGTCACTGGAAACCCTGTCATGCACAGTGAAGCGAAGTACTTTAACCTCGGCCAACAATTTATATATTAGTGAATAACTATGCGATAGTTGGAATTTATAACAATACAAGTGGAAACCCACAAGGACTTGCAGGAGGCATCTCAATTTCCCTACTCCCACTATTTCCTCTTT
>NW_015168709.1:50244-108596 GCF_001447785.1 Gekko japonicus
AAACCCCACCCTCCCCAGGCTCCCCCCCCCTTTCTAGGAATTTCCTAACTTCTTTCTGTCCTCTTGGCAATCTCCATATCCTCTCCCTGCCTCATTCTCTCCTTCTCAGCCATTCACCAGCCTACCTTTTATCTGCCTCCCATCTTCAGCTATTTATTCTTTATTTACTTCATTTATACCCCTCCTTTCTCCACAGGGGGGCAAAACAGCTTACATTATTCTCTCCTCCTCCTTTTTATCCACACAACAACCCGGTGAGGTAGGTTAGGCTGAAAGTATGTGACTGGTCCAAAATCACCCAGTCAGCTTTCACAGTAGGATGGGGATCAGAACCCAGGTCTCGCAGACCCTAATCTGAAGCTCTAACTGCTCTGTACCACACTGACTTTCATAGGGGTGGGTGCTGTTGAACAGTAGCAAGCACCTAGGCCTGCTTGAGTCATGCAAGTCAGGTGGCATCATGTCACCCAGAGGTTGCTGCTAGGCATAGCGTTGCCAGCCTCCAGGTGGGACCTGGAGATCTCCCAAAATTACAATTGAACTCCAGACATCTTTCCCCCTAAAGAAAATGTCTGCTTTGGAGTGTGGACTCTGTGGCATTGTAGCATACTGAGGCCTCTCCCCTCCCCAAACCCTGCACTCCTCGGGCTTCATCACAAAATTTCCAAGAATTTCCCACTTGCCCTACCTGTAGCTGGCAATCCTAGCCCCAATGAATTCTCCCTAAGAGGCCAAAATAGGGCTGGAAAGGGCCCTCCCCACCTTCCGCTGCCTTTTACTCACAGAGCCAAGATTGGACTGCTGTGGTTGCCTAGCAAAAACCACTGAGGGAATCTATTGCTTAAAGCTACAGGTGGTCCTTTAATCGTTTTTTGGATTTTTAAGGTGCCCAGTGTTGTCATTGTTTTTAGATTTCACATTTTTCTGCAAATCCAAGGCCCTTTTCAGATTTGTAGAAAGATCTGCCTTGCCTGTTCACAGCTTCAGTCACCAGATTTAAGTATCCAAAAATATGCTGAATAAGAGATACTGAGGGAAGAAATGGGCTATCATTGAATAAAAAGGATCACTTAATGAAGACTAAACTAATTTCTTTCCTGTATCAGTGTTAACTGATATTCTTAGACTGTTGCCCATCTTTAACAGGATGAGGAAAGGTAAGGTAGTTAGAGAAGATGAAGAACATGTCAGTAAATAGGAAATGGTTAATACAATAGCAAGCAACAGAAACTTTTAACAAATAAATCTCCATAGCAACATGGATCTACACATCTGTAAAGTAGACCTGACCAAGAAGAAAATAACAGATACATTTTGGTGTATTGATATTAGCAATAATTATAGACTTTCTTTTGTAACTGTAAGAGGAGTCACAGTCGTTTTTTTTGAGAATCCCAGTGACACCACATTATGTCATTTGTTAATAGCCACATGTGAAAATAAATCACTTCTGTTCTCTGTGAGTGGGATAATTATTAATTATCACTTGGTTTCTCCTCAGTCCCAATGAGAGGGCTGTGTTTGATGAAGTAAAGGTTTCTGCCTCCCGCCTCCTCCTCCTCCTGCTGCTGTATAAGTATACAGCAAATGCAAGTTGTCGCCTAGCAGCAGGATATATGTCACTGGTATCTCTGCAGGGCTGTTTAAGAGTCAGTATTAAGTCTCAAATTAAACTGCTTAGCTGTTTGTGGGCTCCTTGTGTTTGAATGCTCCTTGGAATGTCCCCGCATCGAAGCAAGAAACTGTTGCATGACAGTCTTTGCTGGGTCTTACATGACATAACCCTCACTCACAGCTGTGCAGCTGAACAATAAACCTCAGCTCTGCCTCAGTTCTTGAACTTCTCCTTTGGTCAAAAGCAAGCCTTTGTGTCAGTTTGCTTCAGAGATCATTACTATGGCTTCATCAGTAGTTAGGCGGTTTAGCTATCACCTTCCTAGGGAGTTTGACATGCTGGTAGCACGTTTCTCAATAACTTAGGAGAGAAGGACCAGGGCCCTGATGTCAATGTGTAACATTGTTATGCTGCCCGTGTTAGCCATGGGTTACCTCATGTAGGGAGACCAAGCAAATACAGGCAGGATGCAGAAATCTTCCCTTCATCAAATGCAGCTCTCATACAGCCCCGTGGCCAGACATTTTTTTTTGTGTGTGTGTGGGGGGGCAAATTGGACCTTCTGGCAGGGGTGGGGGGTGATCTTACAGTCACCACCGGCAGCTCCATCCACACATCAGCTTGCTCTGGAGCACTCCAGTGGCAGCCGGAGCTGTGGGGGGGCTTGAACTAAAGTCCCCCTGTGGCTCAGGCTCCCATTGGAGGGGAGGGAGAGAGGCGACCACCGCTCGGCCTCGCCAGGTCTTCCTGCTTCCACAGCTGGCTTCTCAAACAGGAAGCAGGAAGAACCCATGAGACTGTGTGAAGGCCAGGCGTCTCCCTCCCCTCCTGCTCAGCTGGGTTCACTGCATGGCCTCCCCGGGTCTTCCTGCTTTTGCAAGGCTGAGCAGCAACCTTGGCCGAGAAGGAGGGGAGGGAAGAGCCCTGATGAGTCCGCCCCTATCCCTCCCCTCCTGCTAGCTCCCTCCCCTCCTGTGGGGGCTGGGCGTATTCATGGGGGCATCGCCCTTATCAGCCCCCCCCTCGTGGCTATGGGACTGCTCTCATAATATGATCAGCCAGGGGTCCTCTCTGGCACTGCCCCACCTGCTTCCCTGGGAGAGGAAGCCAGAAAGCTTGAGGGAAGAGTTTCAGTCATTCCAATTTACCCTCTTTTTAGCTCTCCCCCCTCAATGGGACTGAAGAGTAACTAAGTGATAATTATTAATTATCACACACAAAAAGAAACCAAAGTGATTTGTTTTCACCTAGGGTTATTCTTAACAAATGATGCAGCCTTGTGACTGCAAAGCATGAGGCTGTTATTTCCACTTTGGTCCAAGGTATCTTTGACAGATCTCGGGACTATGCTGGGAAGGCTGTGAATGGCACTGTAACAAACAATGTAGGGCAGACCTCAAGGCCAAGGGAAACACTCTGAAGGGGTTTCTTCTCTCCAAGAGAGACTGAGTAGCCCTGTAGTTGCATTTCTGCTACAGAAGTAATATCAAATTGGAAGGCTCGTGTAGTTAAATGCAGGAGGAGGCTGGCTGACTGTCAACTTTAGTTTATCATTCATAGGATATTTCTAGATTCATGTAGTAAAGATCACAGTGTCTGGAACCCAGAGGGCTTACTTTAAATCAAGTCTCGGTTGTTGTGACAGTACCCTTTTTTGGAGGGGAGGGGAGGGCTATTGTTGGTTGCCAACCTCCAGGTGGGGCCTGAAGTCCTCCCAGAATTACAATTGATCTCCATACTACAGCGATCAGTTTCCCTGGAGGAAATGGCTGCTTTGGAGGGTGAACTCTGTGGCATTTACCCATCCCTAGATCACCAAGTATTTCACAACCGAGGAGGGCTTTTTCTCTCACACAGTATGCCAGTTGATGGATGAAAAAGCAGCTCCTAAATGTCTGGTATAGCCCACTGCTGAGTGTCTAAATGTAAATGAATTACATTTCTGGAAAACACATAATGAAATTTCTATCAATTTTATGAGGATTATCTATTATAGATTAGATCCTGTGGTCTGTTTCTACTTTTGCTGTTGGAGCAGGGTAGTTTACACATTTCTCCCTCCCTCTGCAAACTCCCACTTTCCATTCAGCACCATTCTTGAGGGTCCTTTTAACCACAGGACATTATTCGGAGAGATGCGGAGGACTGCAATGAGAGAAGGAAAAGAGAGGGACATGTCTCTTCCTTGCAACATTTAGGATCTGACCATATGTGTTGATTAAATTCCTAATGCATCTGTTTTAAAAAATGGGCTCACAGCCTTGATCTCTACTTGCAGATCAAGAGTCTAGCACTTTACGTGCCATTTTATGAGGGATTGATTGATTGATTCATTCATTCATTCATTCATTTATTCGGTCAAACAAGCTTATATCCCTCCCTATCCCACAAGTGGGCTCAGGGTGGCTCACACGATATAAAATACAAAATAGAAATAAACATGTAGTCAAAGCTAAATTTAAAACAATCAGAAGAAGATGGCAACTAAGACAAAAACAACAACTCTAGAGCACTCCATAGTGCCTCCTTCTGTACTGGCCCAGTCCTCCCAAGGGGCAAGTGCTGGTATTCAGCAGGGCAGTCCAAAGGCAGAGATGACAGAGTGAGAGCAACCAAAGTCCAGCCCAAAGTCAGGGGTTCCAGAGAATAGGTTAATGAAGTCCAGTCTAGGGTCAAGGGGTCCAGGCAGAAAGTTTAAGTCCAGGCCAAGGCAGGGATTCCAGAAGAGCCGGTTGTCCACGTCCAGTCCAGGGTCCAAGGTTTCAGAAATCCGATAACAGCAAGGTCAGTGGCTCAGTAATGAAGTGTACTTGTTGCGGCCACAGACTGTTCCTTTTCTTGGCTGGTTTTATAGGTAAGCTGTAATGAGCCTTACACCCAATTACTTGGTGGTCATTCAGAAACTACTCATCTATCTTGTCAGTTGACATCCCTACATAAAACAAACCAATTCAAGGGGGAACGTTTTAGCTCCCACTCTGCTCTTGGGAAAAGAAGAATTTTAGAGATTTCTAGAAGATTATCAGTGATGGCCAACCGGACCTCCAGGGAGAAAGAGTTCCAGTGCCTAGAAGCCATGGCAGAAAAGGCCCTCCCTTTTCGGTATTCCCATTGCAATCACCACATGGAGAAGGCCAATATCCACCAGAGTTGCCAGCCCCCCGGTCTGAGCAGGAGATCCCCCGCTTTGGGGGGCGTCTCCTTGCCATGGGCCAACTGGCCAATGGGGTAAACCCCGCCCCAAAGTCCCCGACCAGGAAGTGACGTCACCCAGAAGTTACGCCATCACGTTGGGGATGCTCTGTTTTTTGAGCAAAACTCTATGGTTTGAGGGCAAATTTACCATAGAGTTTCACCCAAAAATCAGAACATCACACAGCATCATGCCCCGAACCTGCCTACCCCCTGACATCCAGTCCAGGGTCCAAGGTTTCAGAAATCCGATAACAGCAAGGTCAGTGGCTCAGTAATGAAGTGTACTTGTTGCGGCCACAGACTGTTCCTTTTCTTGGCTGGTTTTATAGGTAAGCTGTAATGAGCCTTACACCCAATTACTTGGTGGTCATTCAGAAGCTACTCATCTATCTTGTCAGTTGACAGCTGACCACTGGCGCTAGGTTGGGAAACTCCTGGAGATTTGGGCGTGGAGCTTGGGGAGGACAGGGGCAATGCCATAGGGTCCACCCTCCAAAGCATCCATTTACTTCAGGGGAATTGATCTCTGTAGTCTGGAAATGAGCTGTAATTCTGGGGGATTGTCAGGCCCCATTTGGAGGCTGGCATCCCTACATAAAACAAACCAATTCAAGGGTGAATGTTTTAGCTCCCACTCTCAAAGCTCTTGGGAAAAGAATAATTTTAGAGATTTCTAGAAGGTTATCAGTGATGACCAACCGGACCTCCAGGGAGAAAGAGTTCCAGTGCCTAGAAGCCATGGCAGAAATACCTTTTTGGTATTCCCATTGCAATCACCACATGGAGAAGGCCAATATCCACCAGAGTTGCCAGCCCCCCGGTCTGAGCAGGAGATCCCCCGCTTTGGGGGGCGTCTCCTTGCCATGGGCCAACTGGCCAATGGGGTAAACCCCGCCCCAAAGTCCCCGACCAGGAAGTGACGTCACCCAGAAGTTACGCCATCACGTTGGGGATGCTCTGTTTTTTGAGCAAAACTCTATGGTTTGAGGGCAAATTTACCATAGAGTTTCACCCAAAAATCAGAACATCACACAGCATCATGCAGCGTCCCTGCCTACCCCCTGGAACACCCCCCCAAAACCCCCACCAGATCAACGAGGGGACCTGGCAACCCTAATCTCCACAGATCTCAGGCTCTTAGCGGACATATGAAGAAGAAGGGGCGGGGCCTGGAGCTCCCTGCTGGTGCCCGCTGGAGGTCGCCGCCAGCTGTGGGGAGGACACACTTCCGGTGATGTCAGGGGGTGTGGCATATGCTAATGAGTTATGCTAATGAGTCCCCCTAGCTCTTTTTCTACGAAATGACCCGTCTGAAAGAATTTATGACTGACCCAAGGTCACACCAGCAGCTGCATGTGGAGGAGTGGAGAATCAAACCCAGTTATCCCAGATTAGAGTCCATGCTTCTAACCACTACGCCAAACTGGACAATAAAATAAAGGCCAGTGGCATCTTTAAAACTAACAACATTTATTTCAATATGAACTTTTGTGAGTCACAGCTCACTTCTTCAGATAGCCATGTGATGAAATCTCTCATACTGAGGATTTTTCTTATGGGAAAGATTACAGCAGGAGGGCACCAATGCTCCCTCTAAACTTTGGAGTCTTGTGAGCAACAATTCAACATTGTGATCTACTGGCATTAAAGTTGTGAGTGAGCGATTTGGCTACTGCATAAATTAGTTTGCTCTGGAGCCATCCTTCCTGAGCTAAGACAAAAAAGTGTCAGCCGGAGGCTAAAAAACTGTGAGCTAGCTCACACTAACTCACTCTAGAGGAAACACTGGAGGGCACAGTCAAGTTATGGAGGCTTGGTGTGAATTCTGTCATGACTCTTTCAAGTGTAAATTCTCAGTGTAAGGGGGAAAGGGAGGATTAAAGGTAGAAAGTTTAGGCCTGAATCCCTTTATAAATCAACAGAATGAGCAGTCCAAGGTTATTTAACATTTTATAAATAAACACTAGCACATTGAATTGGGCCAAGAAACAAATAGGAAGCTTGTATAATTATTACAATGTAGTGGGAGTTATTACCCTGACTGCCACACTTTGCACCAGTTTATATGAGGAAGCCCCACGTAAAGCACGTTACCGTAATCTAATCCCTTGTTATCAAGGTATGTGTGATGTGTGACTAAGGCCAGTCTGGAACAGCTTTGTTCCTCTAATGAAATTGATTTTGAAGAAAATACTGGGTTTTTGGAACAGTTTCAAGAATGCATTTTATCATCTAATATTTCATTTTTCAGTTTAAAGCCTCATGATACCTTCCTTGGATATTTCAGTGATAACCAAACAATATATGGAATTATTTAAGGGTTCCAAACTTTCTCATATTTTATTTTATTTGATAAACGAACCTATTAATTCACTAAGAAAGCAAATGTATAAGCTATATAATACAGTACAGTAGGAAATGATATATAGCAAGTGTTTGACAATCAAGGAATATTTCAATAAATTAACCAAATCCATATTTGTTTCTTATTTTGTTGTTGTTGTCCAGTGACAATCTATTTGATTATTTGCTGTCCTAAAATTTTTGGCAGGTTTCATCTAGAGCTTGAAGTGTAATTAATTCAGATACTCATACAGATTAACATGTCTGATTGTTAATTTGGAAAGAAGCTTTTAGATTGTTGGGTGTTTATGACACTGACCACAATCATGAAGGAAATCAGATGCACGCCCTTCTGTTCCTCAGGGGTTACATGTTATTCAGCAGCAGCTTTTTGGCCAGAACAGGGGAGATATCTGTTCTATAAATTCATTCCATTCATACTTCATTGGATCCAACCTGCAATGTTCTTGATCTCCAAATTATGGTAAGACTGAGAGCCCCCACAAATTCTTTCTCCTACCTACTATCTTGCTGTTTTACAGATCCCACCCCTATCTTTTTGAAGCTAAAAATGGTGCAGCGTTATTACTGTATCACTGTTAATGCTAATCATGGTTCACTTTAATTCAAATTTATAATTTTGGCTAGTAGAAATTAATTTGCTCTAATTTGAATTTACTGAGGTTAGCATGAACATCAGTTCAGGTATAGCTGTGCACCTTGGATAGTTGGAGGTGCAGAGAATTTCTGTATGAGATGGGAAGACATAAGAAGAGTGAAAGAGCATGCTAACCTTGGGAGGCTCACTATTGGGAAGATAACATCTGCACTGAGTGAATTATAACAAAAATGTTTTCATGGACTGACATCCATGTATGAATGGACAGCGGTGGCTGCCACATACAGTGCAAATAAATCCTGATTATTTTTTTACAAAATTGATATTTGAAGTTCATGCAATAAAAGTCACAGACTAATATATTGTTATCCTGCCACACTCATGCCAACACCCAACAGATGTGTCACAAGAGCACTGATCTACAGTAGGTGACCTGTCATCTTTGCCTGAATATGCAGGGGTTGTAATGGGAGCTTGCTCTCTGCCAGATCCTCTAGCTATTTAGGTCAGCACAGTTAATGAAGAAAGTGTGGGCTGTAGCAAATCCCTTTCTGCCTTATCCTCCTTTTGCTAAAGGATGGCCTACATGTTACAAATGTCATGTTGAAGTGGCCTGAAAATCCTTCCTGGTATGGCAGCCACGTATATCACCCTACTTATATGATGAATGTTCACACCACTGGCAAACATTCTTGATGGTGGCTGGCAATGCTATGAAAACTCACTCTGTGTTGGAGGAGTCACTTTGAATGTTACATTCATTGCATGAAGCAGCCATCATCCAGAAACTATTATAACTAGCTTCAGAACTGTAACATGAATGCATATCCTTATTTAACTATCCAAATTAGTGTGGAAGGGATGTGCCATTTGTCTAAGAAATAGCCAATATTAGCTAGCTACGTGATACGGGCAGTCCATTTCTCTGTTTCCTTGAAAATGAAACGTTCAGCAAGCAAAACTGACTGTAGAGTTTATTTTTAGTAAAACATCTTTAGTTTACAAAGGTGTTTTATGAGATTTTGGTTTTGTATAAAGTATTTTCCCTCAGTTTTAAAGAAATAGAAATCCACCTACATCAATTATAAAACTGATTCCAAAGACAAATGTGTGATTCCAATTCATTTCTTTGCTTAAGCACATTTTCTTCACTGGTGTCATTGAGAAAAATACGACATCATAGCTCCTATTTTTAGCACTCAGCAGGGGAGAAATTCCCCATAACTATGATTGTGCAGCATCCTCTGTAAAATGAACAAAAGCCATGCCTCCACAATCAGCAAACATTTGGAATGGTTTAAGCATATCTGTTAATTGATAAGCTTATTCTCTCGTTTGAAGAAGGGCATGGGAAAAAAGCTTCATTCCTAATGCTGTTCTTGGAACATTTGGATTAAAGCTAATTTTTGATGGTGCCAAATTTGCAGACACGTACTTCTCAACCAGCAATTCTCAAATGCCTGTTTTGTGTAGAATGTCTGTCTGTGTGCATCAGGGCTATGTGAGATGAATAAAATTGAAGAATGTTAAGAGTTATCAATTCGAATGCCTCTTCCATGTCTTTTGAAGGTATACATTGATAAGGCATGGAAAGAGAAGAACATGGATTAGTTGTCTGCCAGGGATGCTGGCATGGGTAACTTGGCTGGTTTGTTTTTTATACAGTGCAATCTAATTACATTGCTGCAGGACAGCATTTTGACTGTGGCCCCTCTTTGCAAGATACTTAGAAGGATGCTTCACTGAATCTTGGTAGAAGGTATTTTCTAAAGTTAATAAGAGTTAACTTCATGAGATTAAGAGACCCTTGTGATTAAAACAGGACTTCAAAATAGATTTTCATACTTTGTGTTAATTCTTTTGTATCCTGCTTGAAATTACCAGAATTCAAATGAATACACATCAGCTGAAGTCAAAAAATCCGTCTGTTCTAAGCATGTTCATCTGAAGTGCATGATAAAGCATGTGCTTTCCCCCTGTCTAAATAACCAGCTCGAAGTGAGTAATTCAAGAAATGGCCTTCCATGCTGTGTTTCATGTCATTTGCTCCCCTGGCAAAGGGAAAATGCACCCTGGAATCACCTGTAACACTTTTAAATTGTGAGTGCCTGCTCAGTGTTTGCGGTGAGATCCTTGCCCTACCCAGGGTGATGCTGCAGATGTGGCAAAAGTGTAAAGAGCAACATGAGTAGTCTGCATGCTGAGGATCCTGTGGCTGGTCTGGAAGGGTTCCACTTAAACTGTGCCCAGGTAACCGCTGTGAAGGATGACTGCAGGTTAAATAGCAACCATTCCTTAAGCATCAGAAGTTCTAGATCTGAAGGGAAAGATACTCCTTAATCTTGGGGTGGTGGTGGTGTGCTGTACTTAGGAGTAGTCGAGATCAAAAAGTAGAGATGTGTAGAACAACACCCATTTAATTCCGGAAAATGTTTGCTTTGTTTATTTTATTTAGGAGCTCTATACCCAACAGTCTTTGGTTCTGAAAAGCACACCAAGCAAGCAGCTTACAATCAAATACGTTATAATCACAATTAAAGTACCAACTGTAAAAATAATAAAACAGTTGAACTGCCATATAAAATAAATATCAGCAGGCAACAGTAACAAAATCTCAAATCTCTGATCAGCAACAATAAAATATCAGTGCAAACTATAAACTCTCCTGGGATTAAAAGTGCTCAGAAACAAATAGGTCTTAACTTTTTGTTGACACACAGGAGAGGGGTCCAAGTGATCTTCAGGTGGTAAGACCTTGCATAGCATGGAAGCAGCAGCAGATAAAACCCTTTCCCTTTTGCCTCCGCCCTTGCTATATAAGCATGGGTTCACAGAGCAAAGCCATCAATTCTTGGACATGTTTATATGGGTGGAAGTGTATTTTCAGTAGAAGGCTCCAGGCAGGAATAGAACTGCAACAGATAGTAGTACATTCCTAGTCAGAATCAAAGATTAATTCTAAAATTCTGCATGGAACACCTCTAACCAAAAGCTGTAATTAAAGCAAATCTGTCTGCTGCTTCATTCTGATATTGGATGCTGCATTAGCATTGTCTATAAGTAGCTTTATTTACTTTCTGAATCAAGAGAACTCATTACTCAGGTGTAAGGTATAATCAGGGGTCATTTCGTAGAAAAAGAGCTAGGGGAACTCATTAGCATAACTCATTAGCATATGCCACACCCCCTGACATCAGGGGCCAGGCGGTGGACCTGCAAGGCCAGCGGGAGTGCGAGGAAGCTCCGCCAAGGCCCTCCCTGGCCCCAGGCAGGCAGGGGTGGGGAGAGCCAGGGAGGAAGCAACTTACCCTCCCTCTTCTCCTGCCTCCTCCTGGCTGAATGAGGGCTGGAAGCGGGGCGGCCGGAAGCAGGGGGTGGGGCTTTGTCATGTGCCCCGCCCCCTGCACCTCACCCGGGGGAACTGCATTCCCCCGCATTCCCCCCCGAAATGACCTCTGGGTATAATCTGTTTTTCAGTAAGCACTTGCAGATATTATTTCACAGATTGATTTTCTGTTCTAGAAGAGAATTCCTTCTGTTGCATGGTCTCGATCTCTGCAGCAGTAAACAGGAAAAAAACATGAAGCAAAGCACAATTCAATGACAATAACCACCATTTTGGAGTTTAATTCTGCCTAATCTCTGTGTTCTCTGTGTATGGGGGACAGAGGCAAACTATTAAGCTAGAGTTGTTGGTGTACCTTCCAGGTGGCGTTTACCTGTTATCCAGCCATCTGACTTATAGACTGTGACAGCAGCCATGAAATTAAAAGACGCCTGCTCCTTGGGAGGAAAGCGATGGCGAACCTAAACAGCATGATAAAAAGTAGAGACATTACCCTGCCAACAAAAGTCCACATGGTCAAAGCAATGGTATTCCCAGTAGTCGTGTATGGCTGCGAGAGTTGGACTATAAGGAAGGCCGAGTGCCGAAGAATAGATTATTTTGAACTGTGGTGCTGGAGAAGACTCTTGAGAGTCCCTTGGACTACAAGAAGATCAAATCAGTCAATCCTAAAAGAAATCAACCCTGACTGTTCCCTGGAAGGCCAGATAATGAAACTGAAGCTCAAATACTTTGGCCGCCAAATGAGAAGGGAGCACTCACTGGAGAAGACCCTGATGCTGGGAAAGATTGAAGGTCAAAGAAGACAGGGACGGCAAAGGATGAGATGGGTAGACAGTGTCATAGATGCAACGAACATGAAATTAAGCACACTTCAGAGGACGGCGGAAGACCGGAAGGCCTGGCGGGAGCTGGTCCATGGGGTCACGAAGAGTCGGAGTCGACTGTGCGACTGAACAACAACAATAAAAGCCTTATAGATGGACAAGTCTTTGCCTTATGCACATTGCCGTGTACTGCAAAAGAATCACTGAAAGTATGGGCATAGATAGGGGGTTTCTGAGAATCCACCTTCCAAAGCAGTCATTTTCTCTAGGTGATCTCTGTTGCCTGGAGATCAGTTGAAATCACAGGAGATCAGCAGCTATCACCTGACGTTTGGCAATCCTATTGCTTAAACAAACTGAAGTGACGGATCTTGTGAGCTTGGGGAGAGGGTTAAGCTTTCCTTTCATGCAGAGGAGAATAACAGGCAGAGCTCAGTTACTCTTGTCCTTTTCCCTTCATATGTTAACTCAGACCTAAAAGTGCTCTCACCCAGTTCTGATTATGTATTCTGCTTGAATATGCATATGGGCTTCAGCAAGTGATTCTTAACCGTGGAATAAATGTCCCCGGGTACCTCAGCAAAACGTTACAGATTACCATTATTTCAAACCAGTGGGTCATCTCTGTGCAGTGATGCTCTTTATAAAACATGAAGCACATAACTCTTGACCTTTCAGGTAGACTTTCTAGGGAATTGCTCAGTATACACAGTACAAATTTCCAGTAGAAATGGGCCAATGAACAATAATACTGAATGGAAGGTTTTCATTTTTTAATAGTCCAAGTTCAAATTATGCCTGCAGCCATAGCAGCAAGGAGCTTTGTTCTTGTCAGATCCAGCAAGCTGAACAGGATCAGGACTGCTTAGTATGTGACTTGGAAATCTCAAAGAGGCAGTCAGGTAGCAGGAAAAATGGCATCAGTCATTCAGTAGGTACCACAATTTCCTTTGGAGTCCAATCAGTTTTGCTGCACCTGCTCACAGCCCAGGGCCTTGTTACTAGAGCTACTTTTTTTAAAAAAAGGTTCATGGTGATTTGATTTTCAGCAGTTAAATACTGAGTGTTGTTCTAGGGAATAATGCAAGGAGGGGGCAAGAGAAACTATGAGTTATGTGCAGACTCATGCAGCAAAACCCTACAACTACTTCTTATATAGTAAAGCAGCTTTGGGAGAGGCCAGCTTGGAGGGGAGAAATGGCGGGGGGTGGGGGTGGGGTGCTACCTAAGCGGCTTTTCTTCTGCAATGTCCCATCCCCCCAGTATGTGGGAAGGGCAACCCTTACCCTGCTGCTTCTATGCTCCAAACAGCCCCTCTACAACTTCTTTTTTTAAACAAAAAGTGGCTACTGTTGCCTTATTACACACATTTTGGGAAACAGCTATGGCTCAGTGGAAGAGCCTCTGTTTTGCCTGTACTTGACATGCAGAAGGTCCCAGGTTGAATCCACTGCATCTCCAGTTAAAAGATCTGGCAGTAGGTGATGTGAAAGACCTCTGCCCGAGACCCTGGAGAACTGCTGCCCCTCTGAGTAAACAAATACTGACCTTGATGGATCAATGGTCTGATTCTGTAAAAGGCAGCTTCACATGTTTGTTCGTGAATGTATTTGTGAGAGGGCAGGCTGGCCATTTACCTTCCAGGGAGATTTCCCAGTGGTGTGGCTGCACTAGAAGCCACTGGCAGTGAGCAGAGCCAACTCCCAGCAACTCCGCCAGTACCTCAGGGGCCACACGGTTTGCGTCCTACAGTGGTAATGTTAATCAGTGTCAGCTTATCAGTTTCCTCCTGCTGCACTGCTGCCAGTTTGCAGGAGGAGACAGTAGCTGAGTCAATGCCCATTCTTGGCACCACTGATCTAAATGGCCCTGCAGCACTGGCTTGTAGGACAGGAAAGACCACTCAGCTTGTCTTTCTCCAGGGCCATTTGCACTTCCTGGTTCGCCCCTGCATTTATGTGTAACGTGCAGTTCCAACCTAACGAAGTTCTAGACAGAGCTGAGCTGCAGTGGATTTGCTCCAGTAAATTTATATTTTGCCTCATTTCAAATCCCTTGCAGATTTGATTGTTCATTGCCCTTTCTCTGGGCTATTGAACAGCTGCCAACTGTTACACATGAGACTGTGGAAGTACCGAGTGCTAAAACATCAGAATAATTCCAAAAGGACAGCTGTGGTGCCTTGAAAGTATTTTATTGGGAAAAAACTGTTGCCCCCCCACCTAAAAATATTTCAGAAACAAGTTCTTAATTTGTGTAATGGCAGTTTCTTCTTAAATAATGACAGCTGTTAAAAGATGATAAATTTTTAAAATATTGTCTTCTAAGTTCTATGACTGTGAGCATGGCAAGAGTGCTTAAAGGGACTAAGAGGTAATTTGAAAGAAGGAATGGAATCTCCCACACTCTGAATGGCCTGACCCTTCCCATCCATGACATCACACAGATGGGTATGCCTGCTCCAAGGGGAGTAATGCTCTCAAAACATTAGATCCAGAGACCTTTTTGAGGCTCCAAGACAATTGATTGTGCCAAGCCACTTTATGAACACACACATATGAGGGTGCCATGTACTGAATCAGTCCATCAAGGTCAGTTTATAGTCTTCATGGCCCTGTCCCAAATCATTGCTCTACTCTGCCAATGGTAGATTGCCTGGAAAGTAACATTGCCAACCTCCGGGAGAGGCTAAGCTCCCAGAATTACAACTACCAAAATCAATTCCCTTGTAGAAAATGGCCGCTGGGGAAGATGAACTCTATGGCATCGTACCCCACTGAGGCCTTCAAACTGTGCCCTCCCCAAGCTGCTCCCCAAATCTCCATGAATTTCCCAACCTGAGTTGGCAACCTTACTGGAATGAGTGTGGGCACAGAGATGTTGCATCCCCACCTAGTGAGGAGGGCTAGTTGAGCTCTGGAGTACTGACAACTTATTGCAAGTGATACTGTAAAATTACACGGCAAGGGGATCTTTGCCTGTTATAACTTGTCGATTATAACTCCCAAACTGTGGTGCAGTCTTCTAGAAGAGAACTACCAAATCTGGGAGAGGATCTTTTTTTCTGCTACATGTCATTTGGTTGGTCCTAATAAAAGGCGGTATACAGAGCCAGTGTGGTACAGTAGTTAAGATTGTCAGACTAGTATCTGCATGACCCATGTTTGAATCCCGACTCTTGCCATGGAAGCTCGCTGGGTGATTTTGGTGTAGTCACACACCTTCAGTTTAACCTACCTTACAGGGTTGTTGAGAGGATAAAATGGGGAAGAAGAGAGTGATGTAAGTTGCTTTGGGTCCCCATTGGGAAGAAAGGTGGTATAAGTGAATTAAATAAATAAATAAATAAGATTGTGTTCCTTTTTTGTTTATTTTTGGACCAGCACAGCAGCAAAACACAACCTTCTGTTTCAGTGGCCCTTCTTATTTCATTTAGCTATTAACTACTGCAGGCATCCACCAGTTTTTTGAGCTTGCAAGCATCTTTGGAATTCTGACACGGAGGTGGGCGCAACCATAAAATGGCTGCCGCAGAAGGCACAGTCAGTGATAAAATGATTGCCACAAGATAACCACAAAATGTCAAGGAGTGAGGCCATGCATAATTCTAATAGTAATTCTTCAACATTTTAGGCAGAAGCTGTGTTTCACAGGATGCCTTTTAAAATGAAGATATTGTTTAAAAATATTTTCTTGCATGCACACAGCTTCATTACATGACTGAAGGTAATATCTTTGTGCTGTGGTGGAAGGTACTGCTGAAGCAATTAAAAAAAAAAGTGCACAGTGAATCCCTGCTGGGCAAAAGCCCCAGCTGCCCTCTCCATTCTAAAAACACTTGGCTAACTTCAACATTTTAGGCAGAAGCTGTGTTTCACAGGATGCCTTTTAAAATGAAGATATTGTTTAAAAATATTTTCTTGCATGCACACAGCTTCATTGCATGACTGAAGGTATTATCTTTGTGCTGTGGTGGAAGGTACTGCTGAAGCAATTTTAAAAAAAAGTGCACAGTGAATCCCTGCCGGGCAAAATCCCCAGCTGCCCTCTTCATTCTAAAAACCCTTGGCTGACTCTAGGAAAGGTGTCGACGGGTGCCATAGGAGAGATCCTTGAACTACCGGATAGCCAGAATTTGCAGTTACTGTGTGCCACTGCTGTTGAAATTATTACTTTTCTTTATTGTTTGTATTGCTGTATTGGTTTATGATTTATGATGATGATTGATTGATTATATTGTGGTTTTTCTGGTTTGGGAACATTTCTTTAATTGGCTCAACCACCCACCCACCCAATTAATTGTATGAACGTTTTTTGGTAAACCAAGATCTCCATTTATCATTTTCTCCTCCTATTTTAATGCGGTCACTGCAATAGACTTTCCCCCTGAAGATGTGTTGGTGAAGGAAGAGAAATCAATATTCTACCCCAAGCTACAAAACAGGGCAGCAGTGGGTGGACTTGCTTGACTTGGCTGGCGATTGGTCAGAATTTTGCTGTGTCTTCACCCATAACCCAAGGGCACAGACAGTGGGTTGCAGGCCATCTTGCGCTTCAAAACCGATGTCTTACTTGTCTGTCAAGCAGATTTTCTGAAAATGTGAATTAAGACAGACTGCCGTTAGGGTACAGGTCAGTAAGTTTCTGTGAGCAGCTCACTGGAGTAGACAGCAGAGACAAGGCAGGAAAGGAGGGCTGTCAGAGACGTTTTCAGTTAGTCTGCCGTTTATTTGTTCCAAAGCAGGAAAGAGATTAGGTCATGTGCCCTGAATTTCCCCTGGCTTTTGTTTACAGCTGTCCTTAAATGCAAGAGTGAAACAATAAATAATAAATAAATGAGACACTAAAAATGCTGAAACTGTGTGTGTGTGTGTGTGTGTGTGAGTGAGAGGGAGGGAGGGAGAGAGAGAGAGAGAGAGAGAGAGAGAGAGAGAGAGAGAGAGAGAGAGAGAGAGAGAGAGAGAGAGAGAGAGAGAGAGAGAGAGAGAGAGAGAGAGAGAGAGAGAGAGAGAGAGAGAGAGAGGAGTCTGAGCAGGATCAATAGGATTAGGGGATTAGTTCTCTTAATATATAAAGGTGGGAAAACTGCTACATCTGTGGAATGTTAATTCTTTGGGCTTGCACCTGTAGGGTTTTTTTTTAAAGGGCTCTCAGGTGTCAGGACTGGGAAAGACCTGACACCCTGGACAGCCATTGTCAGTCTGAGTAGACTATAGTGTGCCTGTGAATCAGTGTTCTCACACAGTGTAGAGCCGTTTCATATGTTCCTTTGCAAGTCCCAATTTTGGACAGAATGTAGGATGGCACAGTTTGACCTCTGTCCCAAAATCAGGAATGATTTTGTCAGTGATTCATAATATTTTCTCTTTAGGATGAGCCTCTGGTGGCTTCAGGTGTTAGTTACATTGTCTTGATCTGGCCTGATCACAGACATATAGTTCCTGTGCCTAACAGGCAGCAGTGATGCAGGAAATATGCCAGGGAAAACAAGTTTCAGTGCCTGAAGTGATTTTCTATTATGCCAACTGAAGGCACATTCTCTAGGGTGTTTGGGAGAAAACTGCTGAATTTCCCAAATTGGATTTAATTCATGGCTTGGACTGCACAGAGCTAGTAATAAGGCAGTGGTTAGAAGTGAACAGTACTGTTAGTCTTGATAGGGGCCTGTTAACCGGGTTGTTTAGATAACAAAGTGCCAGAAAACACAGCTTTTAAAACTATTTATTTATTTGCTAATTTATGCTCCACTTATTCCACAATGCTGAATACAATAAAAATAACATCTAGTAAGCACAAGATGCCTGTGGTATTGGACATAAGAAATGTGGGTCATCATCAATAGTATGTTTTAGTAAAGCTAACTGGTTTTCTCTGCCATTCACATGGGAACTGCTCAGAAGGTGAGCTGTCTTCTTTCTGCCTGACATGATTAATCTTGAAAAGTTGTATCTCAGTTGCATTGATTTCCAGTGTAGCTGCTACCGGTAGTAGCAGCCAGCCAGTGCCATGTTGCAAGAATGTGCTAAATCATTGTCCAAGCTAGTATGCTACTCAAGGGAATTATAACTGCTTGCTTAAAAAAGGGAATTTAGTGCTTGAGAAACAGGCAGGCTTAGTGTAATGATTTGTAAGTAATAGCTGGTCATTGCCCAGTTGCATTCGCATCAGGTGACAGAAGGTCTCTTGCAGCCAGTTTTGTAGCCGTTTATTAGCTGAGACACCCGCATCCTTCCAAATGTTTAATGATCGCCAGGCAGTCCAGAGGAGACTCTGGCTAATGAAGCATCATAATAGATTGCCTCAGTAAACTGTAATGGCTCTTTCTGAAGACCGAGGCTTCCTTATTTCTCCATGAAGCTTGACTTTCTGAGTTTGATGTATGAGAAGTCTGTTTAGGTATTAGGGCAGCAAGGACGGAATCTCTCATTTTGTCCTGAGAGCAGGTTTTTTTCCATAGGGAGCAATCAGATAACCATGGCCTGACATATAAAAAACAATGTGCACATCAACAATGAGTGTAATTGGATCCTGATTACTGGGAAATGGCTTAAACTTTGCTTGGGCTTTTCATTTATTTCAGCTTCAGAATCCTCTGCTGGTGCAACAGTCCATTTCTTTCTTAATTGTGCTGCTTTGCCTTGTTTCTGGATGCCATTGGGGCTCTTTACTTTTGCATAATAATATCGTAAGGCATTGTGTGTAGAATGGCCTGGAGATCCTAAAATTGTCTGGCAGAAGTTCTAGCTCTTTAGCATTATGGACCATTAGGTGGCAGCTGCGTATCTTTCATTTTTGAAGGTGTACATTGCAAATGTAATTGCAAAGACATCCCAAACTCCAGATAAAGTTTTCTGAGGGTGCAGCAAGATCCAGTCTTTTCATCAGTGAAACCAGAATCCTTGGAGGGTCCAACCCACCACTTTTGTGATTTGTCAGGTTCCCAGAATGGGAAGGGTTCTTATTAGCTCAGAGTTGGGGAGATCCCAGAACTGCCCTTCAGGTGTTACTTGGCTGCTAGTCACATCAACATTAATCCCTTTGAACATCAAAGATCAGATTCCTTTCCCTAAAGCAGCATTGCAAAATATATACATGTAACAATTGAGCAATGGTCTGCCCGGCATTGCAGTGATTCATCGGAGGAGTCAGAGGATTTAGAGTTTGACTGACTAATGGAATGCCTGTTTTCTCAGATGTTTCCAGCACACTTTAGCTTAAGCAGCCTTCCTGGATAATTTGTTTTTATTTAAATTTTAGAAATGTCAGAAATATAGTATTCAATCCAAAATGTGAGGTCAGTGGTGGTGAAGTCATTGGGCAGCAACCAGGCATATGTAATATTGTTCCATTTGAAACCCCTTATTTCTTATTTTTTCCTCTGTTATTTGTGTGCGTGCGTGAAGTGCCATCAAGTCGCAGCTGACCTATGGCAGCCTTTCAGGGTTTTCAAGGCAAGTGACTAAAAGAGGTTGTTTGCCGCTGCCTACCTCTGCTTCGTGACCCTGGACTTCTGTGGTGGCCTCCCACCCAAATACTAATCAGGGCCGACCCTGCTTAGTTTCTGAGATCTGATGAGATTGGGCTCAGAAGCTAAGCAGGGTCAGCCCTGGTTAGAATCTGGATGGGAGACCCCCAAGGAAGTCCAGGGTCACGAGGCAGAGACAGGCAGTGGCAAAACCACCTCTGAACGACTCTTGCTTTGAAAACCTTTTGGGGTTGCCAGAAGTCAGCTGTGACTTGGTGGCACTTTCCACAACCATTATTATTCTTTAATTACTATGTTCAGTGCTTGAGAAGTTGCCAAACTGACACGTCTGAATCCAGTGCACAGTGAGAGCAATGACCTTGACTGGAGTAACTCTGTAGAGAATTGCACTGCTACTGTGGTGTGTGTAAACGAGAGAGTAAGTATGCATCTAAAATGTATGTGGAGATAGAACTACCAATTACATGTCAAACGTAGGGTTCTCAAATTGGTTTTTGCCTCTTAATAGTACTGGAGGAATAGAAGGCTTTTTTACAGGAGAAAGTCACTTTCCCCATACACTGATTTCCACCCCCCAACCTCCATCTCCCCTCCAAAATCACAAATTCATTAGATTGATGGAAAACAGTATATGGTTATTTCCCCTTCTTCTCCCTTTCAACATGAATAGTTTTGGAACCATGTGTGTACTGCATAGTTCTGTCCTAGGTGTCTATATCACTCTCAATGGTTTTCAATCTGGTTCAGTATGCAATTTTTGCCCCAACATGCATCTTGGAGATTGTGACCACATCCCTTTCAACATGAATAGTTTTGGAACCGTGTACTGCATAGTTCTTTCCTAGGTGTCTATATCACTCTCAGTGGTTTTCAATCTGGTGCAGTATGCAATTTTTGCCCCAACATGCATCTTGGAGATTGTGACCACAGTGCGATTAGCCATGCTTTAGCAACATCCTGGCTTGATAACTGCAATGTGCTATATACATGGGGTTGCCTCTGAGAATTATTTGTCTAGAATATGGGACCCAGATAGCCTAGCAGGTTTTGTAACTAGGAACTGGGAGCTACAGGTACTGTGAGCTTCACTTATCATCAAAAGTGTTAGTTTCTGTAACACATATGTTTGGTACAGTAATATCTACATGGGGCTCTCCTTCTGAAAACTGCTGTGCTTCCTCAGATATAAGTGGCAGGTCAAAAAGCAAGTCTTTGTTGCGATGCTAAATTTTTATTATGTTATGTATATGTTTTTCACATTGTTCAAGTAAGCATTGCTCTCATCTGCTTTGTAGACTGGTACAGTTCAGGCAAAGTTGTACCATTTGATTTTGCTGAATTTATAAACTGACCCCTAATTATACTATGATGCAGTCCAATAGACTTCAGTAAGGCTGAACTGTTTTATACAGTATTTATGTATTCTGGCTTAGTATGGAATGGGCTCTTTTTTAAAAAAGAAAAGAATCAAATATGGGTATTTTTAAGCATGCATTCTGAAAACTTTTGCCTAGTATGATTTGAGCTTTTGGATGCTCTGTGGTTTCTACCTTAAAGTAGGTTCTCCTTTGGCTGTGTATGCAATATGTTAGCAATGGTGCCAAATTACTCAAGTGGGGTGGGTTTAATGGCAGAGACTATTTTTAAGAATTTTGCAACTGGACCAGATGCTGCATGTAAACTACTGAAGCAGTGCGCAGTCTAATTAAACAAGAGCCAAAATACTTAAAGAGCGGGACTGTAAAGCCACATTCTAAAAATATTGTTACAGCTTATCTGAATGTAGATAGTGCAAAACAAATTGTATGGTAACTACAGGATCTTTTGCTATTAGTTCAACTGACTAGTCAAAAACTATTAACCATTGGACAATAGGGTTTATTTTAAGTAGTGTACAATATGTGAGCACTGAAGAATTTTACAAAATTCCAAACAGAAGCTTGTATAACAACAGGCATTTTAGTATCCCTTTTTAAAATGCCAACAGGGGTGCTAGAAATGTCTGGATGCAAAAGATGGAAGAATAGCTTCTTTGAAACAGACATGTTTATGAGAAATTTTACTGTGTGCTTTGTCACCAAAGAGTACCAACACAGTCTATAATGGTTTGGAGACATTGTTATAGTGCTTGCCCTTAAATCTTATCGATACCTTTCTTTTGGTGAGTTCTTGCAATATGGAAACAAGATTTCCAGTACATAGAAGTATGTATTTGGTCCCAGGAAAAACTAGTAATTCCAGGGCAAAATAATTAGTAGTAATTACATTTGTATTGTGCTGTACAGTTCCTCCAAGTAGCTTGATGTAACATGCATGGGTTTTTTCTTCACTACAGCCTTGAAAATAATAGATCTGGGATTTTCATACTTGAGTGAGAATTTAAATCCATGAGTCTTTTACCCAAGCCTGATACTGTAGTCATACAATATACTGGTTCTCCATGATGAGGATGATGACAACCTCACAGGTCAGCCCTAGTGCCTGTTTGCACGTTATGAAGTCCATATGTTAACTGTTGACAGATAAGGTCTGGGAGTTCTGTGCTGGGAACTTCCCAGGCATCCTCAAGCCCACTTCAAAGTGGGACCTTGGTTATTCTTCACCAGGGAGAGAGGGGTTAAGTTTTTTTCCAGACCTGAAACAGCCCAAGGGTGCTGTATATTTGCTTTATTGGGGAAACTTACCTATAGGCATCAGTATATGCAGGTTTCCCCAATAAACAGCAGGTTACTGGGAAAATGAAATGGGGGCAAGTCTTAAACTCCCTTCTCACCACACTAGGGTTGCCAGGTCCTCCCTAACCACTGGTGGGGGATAGGTAGAGTTGCCAGATCCAGGTTGGGGAATGCCTGGAGATTTGGGGATGGAGCCTGGGGAGATCAAGGACCTCAGTGGGGTACAATGCCATAGAATCTACCCTCCAAAGCATCCATTTTCTCCAGGGGAACTGATCTCTGCAGTCTGGAGAGGAGCTGTAATTCCAGCCCGGTCCCACCTGGAGGCTGGCATCCCTATGCCACACACTGTAGTTGCAATCTAATGCAAACACACACACACAACTGGGAATTAATCCTGAACACAGAACTTCAGGTGCATGTGTGATGGACAGTACTCATTGTGGCTGTGTGGGGGATATGAGGATTTTGAAATGTGTGAGTTACCCCTTAAATTGCCAGTATTTCTTCGGGGAGAGCATCCATGTAATTATCATCCAGTGTAAAGAAGTTTAGCAAATGATGACTTTCTCATAATGACAAAGTTCTTGTACTGATTAGGGGGGAGATAATTTCATTCATTACATTTGAGTTTTCTTCCAGAGAATTCAGTATGGTACACAAAATGTTCAACCCTTTTGTCTTTGCAACAACCCTGGGGCATTCACCAACTTGCTCAGGACCACTCAATGAGCTTTATGGATGACGAGCAAGGCTTGGAATTTAAATCTTTCCAGTCCGAGTATCTGTCAGTAACATTAAACTAAGGCTATAGTCACACGGACAATTTGATCCAGTGTGGCTCCAGTTCTAAGAAATCCAGGGGTTTTTTGTAACATGAGAGTTTGATCAGGCTGATCCCCTTAACCCTCCTTACCACACATTCACCTCTTCTTTGATCATTCAGACACAGCAGCCAGGAAGTTGGGCAGTCGGGCAACTTTTTAAAAAATCGTTACTCCACTGAGCATGCGCAAAGGCACTGATAGGAATTAGCGCTTCAAACTCCTGGCAGAATGGCAGCAGCTGGTGGCCAATGGGATTGCTGGAGGAGGCTGCTGGGAATTGGAGTCCAGTGTGTTTTTAAAGCTGTGCTTCTGAGAAATTCCATGTTTCAAATGTTTAAAAGTATGTATGGGGGCGGAGAATAGAGAAGCTTCATCCTGTGTGAGCTGGTGGTTTTATTTAAATGTTTGGAGGGAAGCTGGAGTCACCGGCTTTGTTCTCAGACTCCCTCCCCCTCTCTGTCTGAAACAAACTCATTGTCAATTAACCCCTTCTCTACTCTGTATACTGCAAAGCTATAGGCAGGAGGGCATTGAAACACACGAGCGGTGATCCAGGCATGCACACAGTTTAAAAAAAATTGGCGAAAGCGCAAGGAAAACATCCTAAATGGCTTCAAACCACTAGGAGGCAGCCCAGACAGGCAGAAATGTGGGGTGAAGGCGGAAACACCCATAACGTACCTGATTTCCCCAGTGTCGAGAAAATCACGATGGAAGAGGGTTGATTGCGGGAGGGGACGAGTGCCAGACAGGAGACGGATGTGGCCGCGTGATCATCCCTTTTGTATCCGTTAGGAAATTGCGGGTGAAACCCGCTCAAAATGCCCATGTGATCACAGCCTGATACTCAAAAAAGTTTGGCTTGATAAATGTATGTTTACCCAGCAGCCATTTAGAATAAAGGAACCATACCAGAAAGGCCATTATGCCACCCAGGCCTTGTTCCAATTGTAGCAAACTGTTAGAGGGTCCACCATGGCTAGGCAGAACCATTTTGATAATTGAAACAAGTTGAAGTGTTGATGATGTTCAGCATTGTCAAAGCTTTGTTCTCATTAACATTTGTTGTAAAATCTCTCTTTGTTATAAGAAGGAATTTGGTGGCAATGTTAAGACTGTTGTTCAGTGGCAGACTTGTATTTTTTAATATTTGGGCTTCCTGATATGATAACCTAAGCTGTAACGAGTGTTGCACAAAAAATGGTACCCACATTCAAGCTTTTTTTCCTTTTTCTGACTGAGTTCAGGAACAGCCAAGCTTTATATTTGACGATTGTGTCCAGATTGATATATTTGCATGTTTTAATTATGCTACAGTGCTGCAAGCCATTACTTTGTTTGTGAAATAAATCCAGGGGAAGGAGACTAGTTTAGAAAACAAATACATACTATCCTTGCTTTGCATGTGTTCATGGTCCTGTTTTCATTATCTCCACTCCCTTCAGGATTGATAAAGCGATTATATACTTGTTACACACTCCCTGAAACCATCTTTAGAAAGATTTCCCCCCCTCATTTCCTCTATGTGTAACCTTGAATCTAAGATGTCAAGCCTACAGAAGAGGGCAAGATCTGCTGTTTTAATTAGCAGCTCAATAGCCTCTAATGGCCCCTTTGAAAAGTACTTCGGAGAATTGGGTATGGTTCACTTGAAACCAGGCTGCAGAGGGTGTGGGTGAAACATTTGCTCATGGTCCTGTACTGACTCTCTTCTTTCATGGAGAGATTTCTGTTCATAATAGCAGCAAACCTGAAATGTGGGGGAAATAAGCTTCTCAAGGACTCATCTGGCGATCAGTATTTGAGGTTACTGAAGGTGGGTGGCCTCAAGGGTCACTACATCTCTTCCCATTCTTCCATCTGATCCAATAAAGCCTTGTCATATCAGAGGCAGAGAAACAAGAAGGCTGGAGAAAATATTTCTCATTTTGTTAAGGCACCTGTCTCTTTTTGAAGCAGGTAAAATTTAGTTTAGATATGTTCATTCCCCAGTTTCCTGTTGTATGTTGCTGCAGCACATTTTTAGGATACGTAACATTCTCCTCTGTTTGTCTAATATTGCACTGCATAAACCAGGTGAACTGATTTGAATAGCAAGTTCCAGCACCAAATTGGAGGCTATTGCCTTCCCTGGATAAATTAGCAAGGAAGAGACTTGAGGCAATTTAATTATAATTATATGATTAGGATCTGTATTATAAGGTACATTATTACCCTGCAAACAGCTACTTCATAACATAGTTCTCAAGTAGTCAACATCAAAGCTGTTAGGAAGTGGCCCACATCTTGCAGGAAGATGAACACGTGTGATGTAACTAATGAATTTTCCATAGATTTCACTCTCTTTGCATATATGTAGCCTTGCTGTTCCGTGTTTTTGAAAACATTTTGAAATAATGAAAGGTTTATGACAGGATGTTTCAATGATGATTTCAAAAATGTGTTTACTTCACTCATAGCCCACCTTCTCCCCTGTGTGGACCCAGAGCAGTTTACGTAATTCTCCTCACCTCCATTTTATCCCTACAACAACCCTGTAAAGTAAGTTAGACTGAGAGTATGTGCCTAGTCCAAGGTCACCCAAAGCTTTCATGGTAGGGTGGGGATTCTAACCTGGGTCTCCCAGATCCCAGTCTGACACTCTAACCACTTCACAGCACTGAATTTCTTTTGTGTGCACACACAAATTCTTTATTTCTAGTGTAGTCAAACAGTGGCTCAGGAGCTACAAAAGTTCCTTCCGCCAAATTCCCAAAGCTAAACAGGTACATGTGAGTTGAAGGCCTGTAAGAACCAAGAAGTCACAGAGGTGGGGTGTAAACAATAAGGAGATTCCTTGCCAATTGCGGTAGGGTGACCCTGTTGAACTCTGGGGCTAGATGACTAGCTTCCTGCTCCCCTTGCCTTGAAAGCAGTTTGTCGTGCAATTGCCCTAACTCTTGAGATATGGTACTAGGAGAGGAGAAAGCTGATCATCTTCCTTTGAACCCAAGCAATACGATACAGCACAGGCGTATTTTTATCTCTTCCCTTCTATGCTATATTGGAGGGTTTATAGGAGTGAAAATAAGCACACTTCCCCCAACTCTAATATTCTCCCCATGCATAATACTGTTAAGTTGTCAGGGGCTTGGGTGTCTTCGCAATTTAAGACGTCTTGAGGGGTACAATTAATTAGGGCTGAATTTTTCCTGCAGTCCTAATCCAGTATTGGTGTGTGTACATCTTCATTTCCAGATGTTTACAATTCCCAATATCTCCTCCCAAAGCAGATTTTCCTGTAATTTTGAAAAGGCGATTGGCGTATAATGTAGTTTGGACTTGATGAAGGTGGACCTTCATAGTTTGAAGACTGGACCCAAGGAGAGAGGAATGGCATTCTAGCTACGTGATCTGCACTGAAGCATGGTCTGCACATGCAGCACAATGAGATGGTGTAATTCTAAGCTGCTAAAGTGGACAGTAGGAGCTGTGGTGGCTCAAGTGGTTAAGACGCTGAACTGCAGGCTGTGGAAGGTCGGTAGTTCAGCAGTTCGAGACCCGAGTGTGCCGCATGATGGAGTGAGCTCCCGTCTCTAGTTCCAGCTCCTGCCAACCTAGCAGTTCGAAAGCAAGAAATTGCAAGTAGATAAATAGGTACCACTTCGGTGGGAAGGTAACAGCGTTCCGTGCGCCTTGGTCTTTAGCCATGCCGGCCACATGACCACGGAAACGTCTTCGGACAGTGCTGGCTCTTCGGCTTTGAAACGGAGATGAGCACCGCAACCCTAGAGTCGGATTCAACTGGCTTTCGAGCAAGGGAACCTTTACCTTTAGTAAAGTGGACAGTACCACTGCATACTTGCATATAAAATTCCTGCTAATTTTCTAAAAGTGCATCAAGTTAGTGCTAGCTACAGAGAATTTTTAAGAAAGGAGTACACTAGAAAAAGTGATGCCTCATCTGTAGTCTGAAGTGGCCCAGTCTGTTCTACAGCCTTAGCACTTTGCTACCACATTAGAAGAAGAAGAAGAAGAAGAGATTGGATTTAAACCCCGCCCTTCACTCGGAGTCTCAAGGTGGTTTACAAACTCCTTTCCTTTCCCCTCACCACAACAGACATCCTGTTAGGTAGGTGGGGCTGAGAGAGCTCTTGACAGAACTGTGGCTTGCCCAAGTCCATCCAGCAGCTGCAAGTGGAGGAGTGGGGAATCAAACCCGATTCTCCCAGATTAGAGTCCACGCACTTAACCACTACACGATCTCATTTTACTACATGACAGATCTGAACTTACTTAGAGAAGCAGCCCTGGTAAGGTCTTGGAAAGTCTGATGTTAAGGAAGAAAAAGAGATAATAGAATTGCATGCTGTATTCCAAGGGCTGATGAAGAATAAAGTAATACTTTATTATAAATATTTCAATACAACATCCAATATTGCAACAAACCAAAAGAAACCAAGTAATTTAGATTAATACATAAAACAATAATACATTACCATAAAAAACATTACAATAATTTTAAAGAAATACTAGTAAAAAGATTTTAATACTTTTTTAAAAAAAAAACTATCAAACAGAACACTATATGAACACAGATGTCAAAACAGATTGAGAGATTTCATTCCTTTCGGAACTACATCACGTTTGGACAAGTAATCTAACACAGTAAACCATTTCTCATCAAAGCTAGAGCCTGAGGGATTAGATTCATATTCATTTTTAAAAATATTTTCTGCATATTTCTGGTCAAAAATCAATCGCTGTTTAGGATCTCAGAGAAGATATTCAATTACTCCTACTTTAGTCTACCAAATGATCCCTGTACAATATTATTTATCCGATTAAGGCTTTAAGCCAAAGCATACTCCCTGGGAAGTAAGTCCTATTTAATTCCATTGGACTTAAAAGTAAACATGCTTAGGATTGGGCTCTTAAGTGTCTAGTACATTTGGGAACAGAAATGATTCCTTTCCAATTCTAAATTTAGCCATCAGTTTAATCCTGTGCGTGCAAACAATCATGGTTAAGCATATAATCCTATTTATACAATGAGATATCATTGGTATCTATGTAATTATACACTTTCCTTTCCAGATTCCTTGCCATTCCGTTTTGTCATTTCCCCCCCTCAGGTTAGGAATTTAGCATAGTATAATGTTCTCTAGAAGGAAGAATTCCTTTGCTGAGCTATGTGTTATTTTAATTTCCATGACTGTCCACATGTTTTATTGTGCCTGCTTAGTTCAGATTCATCCATTCCCAAATCCTTGTGATCCCCTTTAAGATACTTATATACACAAGAAGATCCCCCCTGTAGTCTCCTCATCTTCATACCACGTAACCTTAAGATCATTACTGCATTATAGTTCCTATCAACATAGCAGAGACTTACTTTTCTTTGATCCAATCCTGCAGCTCTTCCAGGTTCCTCTTCTTAAGTATGATCTAGTAGAAATAAGATTTTCAAAGAAGATGCAAATTGGCAGTTAAGTCCTTAAACTTATCTTCTTATGGTTACATCATAATTCTCTATGCCTTGTTCTTAAAATAAAGTTGAGTACACTGTTGGAAGCCTGTCAGTTGCTCTTGGCATGGCAGTCATGTGCCCTGAACCCTTACCTTTGGCAAGAAATCTGGTGAATAATCTCTATCTGTATAGCAGTCAGATTGCAGGCATTTGAGACCTGTAAAAACTGATAAAACCTACTTGCAATGTAAAGTCCAGCAGCAATTGAAGATAATTTGAAGCAAGAAGGATGCTTGGACTCCAAGAGTATGGCTTTGATTGTCTGGTTGGTTGAAAAAGGACTTCAGAGAAAACTGAATGTGTACTTTGAGAAGTGTTTTGATATAATGACTGGAACTAGGTGCTTCTGAAAAGATTTCCATACCATGCCTTGTGAACATAAAGATTTCCTGTTGTCCCCTGTGCGAGGAAAACGCTTGGCATGACCAGGTAAATACCACTGTGCAAAATGACACAGAAAAATTATGAATCATGTCTATTGACTGAAATATTTATCTGCATTGCAAGGCCCAGATAATAATATAAAGTGATGACAATGTATGTTCTAATTTTGCCTTCATAGGGCAGTCCTTTGACCAAAACCACATGAAGGAAGCAACAAAAGAGCATTAAGACCATGCAGATTCCCAGAGGATCATTAGTGTGAGCAGGGCTCTTTTTGTAGAAAAAGCCCAGCAGGAACCCATTAGCATAATAGGCCACACCCAACAGCAGAAACTCTTTAGCATATTAGGCTACACCCCTGACAGCACAGCTCATTAGCACATTAGGCTGCACCCCCATGTTACCAGAAGTGTGGTTATCTAGCCACACCCACCTTTTGCTTGTTATTCTTTTTACCTTGTTTGTTGTCAAAACCCAGGGCTTTTTTGTAGCAGGAACTCCTTTGCATGTTAGGCCACACACCCCTAATGTAGCCAATTCTAATGAGTTTCTGCTGTTGGGTGTGGCCTATTATGCTAATGAGTTCCTGCTGGGCGTGGCCAACTTGGGAGCCAGCCGGAACTCTGTTCCTGTGCGTTCCTGCCCAAAAATAGCCCTGAGTGTGAGCAAAACTAATGATGCTCTTTATATCAGAAAGCCAAGTGATCCTACCAGCCCATCATGTCAGAGTCCAGCTATAGACCCTCTATTCATGAAAAAAAATTAAGCATATATAAATGGGGGCCTTAGTGTCTTCCATTTGGAGTAAACCTAAGATCCTAGATCCTAAAAATTAGTGTTTTTAAAAAACAATAAATAATATATCACAGTAGCTGAAGAGAGAGAGAGATGGTGTTCTTATGCTATAATAGTTGTCCAGTTGTTAGTTTACATCTTCTACCATAGGCTACTGTATGTCATCTAAAAACTAACAATGATAGCAGTTAGGTGCTATAGATCCTGTTTAGGGACTGTACCATGTCTATTTTTATGGCCTACATTGAACCATATACCAGAGACAAGGGCTGAAAACAAGTCTTCCCTAAGGGACAGTAATTTTTATCACAAAGAACATTATGTTCATTTGGAGACATATATATGGAACTATAAAGAACTTCCCTTATAAGAAAAAGGTAGGCAATATGGGTATGAAATGGCAGGGTTGAAAACTTACTATCCCAAGCAGTATTACAATTAAAAATGTGCTGTTTTCATTCTTAAAACAGATGCTAGTATTGTCTGTGTGTTCAACCATCTAAGAATTATCCACTTCTGAAATGTAGCTTTACAGAGGAATAAAGGACATGGGTTACATCACTATATCTAATTCTCAACATGGCCAAATCTGTTAATACCTAAATCTGGAGACTGGAGCCATGAACAGACAAGACAGATCTTTCTACAAACATGAGAGAAGCTCCAGGTTTGCAAAAAACCTGAAATATTTTTTTAAAAGCTTTAGGCTGAGTGACCTTGGGGTAGTTACATATTCTCAGCCTAATTTACCTCACAGGATTGTTGTGAGAATAAAATGGAGGAAAGGAGGAGGATGTAAGCTGTTTTGGTCCATGTTGTGGACCAAATATAGCTGAAGATGGGGAGCTGATAAAAGGTAGGTTGGTTGGTGAATGGGTGAGAAGCAGAGAATGAGGCAGGGGAAGGGGAGAGGATATGGGGATTGCCAGGAGAAGGGAAAAAAGAAATAGTACAGGGGAAAGTGAGGTGTCCTCTACTTTCAGGAAGGTGTTCAGCCTCCCCCGGGAGCCACCCTTGCTCCTAGCAAAGCAATGCCTCTGGCCCAGCCCCAGCCCCCCCCGGGAAATTGGAAAGTCTACACCGATGATACAGGGGAAACTGACGTGTCCCTCACAAGTCCTTGCAGTTTCTCCATTGTGCAATTGGGCCTGACCCAGCAGCCAGCACTGCACAATTCAGTCAGATTTTTCCCAGGGAGATGCTGCCAGGAGTAAGAAAGGAAGGAAAACTGAAGTATGCGTGTGTGGGAGGGGAGATAAAGGTAGGTTGGCTGGTGGGTGGGAAGGAGAGAAATACTTAAAATCTTTAGCAAAAAGGAAAATAGTATGCAACGCATACTTTTATCTTGTATAGCTAATCAGTTGTTCTGTGGATCTACTTCGGAGCCAGGCTCATGTGTTAATTTAAGAGCATGGTTTGCAGAAGTCCAGATTTCTTGAAGTTTCTGATTCCTGCAATGGAAATAATCTTTCGAGTAGGACTTATGATCTCACTGACAGTGAGATTCCTGATTTCGAGGTGATCTTCAGGATTGGTAAGATCCTAAAAAGCATGGTATACTCATAGTTCTGGAAACAGAAGGAAATAGCATATGAACCAATTATCAATACTCTGGTAGCAACAGAGGTGCAGGTTGATGCAACATTTTCTAGAAAATTCTCCAATGCTCTATTTTTTTAAGAAAAATTTCCTATATCTAAAAATCCATTGTTTCATAAAATTAACAACAAATGGAAGCCATTGCCTGGAAGTTTCAAAATTGTAATTATTATGTCTCAGGTAGTTATCACTAGGAGTTGTATAAGAAAGTACAAGTGTATTTGTTGATTTGTAAGTGGGGAAGCGGGCAATAAAATCACAAATACTTATAATAATCCATTTTTTAAAAAATCAATAAATTAACCTGTTTGGATCTGCAGCTCAAATCAGAATCAGCTTCAGATCTTGTTCTGTCATGGAAGCTTGCTGGGTCACCTTGGGCCAGTCATACTCTTTCAGCCTAATGTACCTCACAGGGTTGTTGTGAGGATAAAATAGAGAAAAATTATGTAAGCCACTTTGGGTCCCCATTGGGGAGAAAGAGGGGTTACAAATGAAGTAAGTAAGTAAATAAATAGGATTGTTCAGAAGGACATTTTTATTAAAGAAAGCTACATGTCAACACCTGGGCCCAAGGAAATGCACTGGGTTTCTACTGATGTAATACCATGTTTCTGCATTCTTTAACATGCTGTAGATCAAGACAGCTAGCCATTTTAATCTGTCACAGTAGAAAAGAGCAAGAGTCCAGTAGTATTTTAAAACTAACAAAATTTGTGGCAGGGTATGAGCTTTCATGAGTCACAGCCAGTTTGGTGTAGTGGTTAAGTGTGTGGACTCTAATATGGGAGAACCGGGTTTCATTCCCCACTCCTCCACTTGCAGCTGCTGGATGATCTTGGGCAAGCCATAATTCTGACAAGAGCTGTCCTTGAAAGGGCAGTTCTTGAAAGAGCTCTCTCAGCCCCACCTACCTCACAGGGTGTCTGTTGTGGGGAGGTGAAGGGAAAGGAGTTTGTAAGCCACTCTGAGACTCGGAGTGAAGGGCGGGGTATAAATCCAATCTCCTCCTCCTCCTCCTCCTCCTCCTGAAGTGAAGAAGTGAGCGGTGACTCACAAAGCTCATACCCTGCCACAAATTTGTTAGTCTTTAAGGTGCTACTGGACTCTTGCTCTTTTTAACATGTCAGGTGTAGTATCTATGCTTTGTTCAGAGAACAGCTCCTTTTCAAAATTTCTGCAACTCCTACTACATTGCTTATTAGATGTATCATTCTACTGTTTGTGTTTTGTAATCTGCCCTGAGTTCTCAGTGGGAAAGGCAGACTATAAATAACACAAATAATAAATTAAATTAAATGTGTTGCTTTTATTGTCCTTCTGTTGTTCATGTATTACAGATGCACCCAGTGGGTGTGTTGGTTTTTGTGGGGACAAATGGGCAGTCCCTAGCCTGTGGGTGATTTTGATAGATGCCGTTTTGATAGGCCTTTCTTTTTTATATCTGTTCTCATGTATTGAGAGTCAATTCACTTACCTCTACAAGGAATTGTACTGACTCTTCTGTTAGCTAGAGAAGGGAATGTTGTGGACTCCTGAATAAGTACATCTGAGCTGATCTTCCTTGTCCCCAAAAGCTAGACTGATTGGACGAATGTGTTTCTTCACATCATATATACCATTCCAGAACTAAAATCACAGTGTATTTAGAAATCATAATTATGAAATGCTGATGCAGCTGAAAGCTATTGGAGGATATGCTATTGCTGCACAGTAACATCAGTTTTAGAAAAGGAGCACTAGGAGTGAATGTGACCTTTTTTTCAGTAGTGGGCTAGGTGCCAGGAGGGGATGCTTATCCTGAACCCCTCCTCTAATACTGTTGCTACGGGAGACCACTGGTACGACGTACTAATCTTTTGAACTTTTCTGCCTTATCCCTGTAAAACCGATGAGCTGCTTTGTTGCATGCAGTGATGTGTGTGATGAAAGCTTGGAGTATTTTTATTAAGCTTTGAAGTGAAAAATCTGTACAATTACATATTAAGTGTATATGCAGAATCACACACACCCAGTGTTATGATCTTTCTGTTCAACAAAAAATATCTTGGCTGTTCTCTGACTCAAGTATAATAGCTATGATTAGGAAATGACTGTGTTGGAGTCTTTGAATTTACATTCTTTAATTTATAGCATTACAGCTGATGTAGCAACCCCATGCTTTGCACTCAGCTGCTTCTAGAAATTTACAATATTTATCTTCCATTGGTACAGTTGTGGTGGGGCACTGCAGATCTTTCCGGAATGTAAACAGCTAATTGAGGCACTGCTTTTTTCTTTGCTGTTGTAGGTCACTTGTACGTTCTTCTCCAGTTAATACAGATGATGCTCTTATGAATTCTATATTCTTCTATAGACTGCGGCTGCTGTTGTAATACAGGGTCATTTGCATCCACTGGGGTTTGATTGCCTAGTCCTGATACAGCCTGTTGTGTCTGCGAGCCGCCACCAGGGGTTGGCGGCCTCAGTCCTTAGCTTGGTTCCAATCACAATAGGGACCACCCTGAGTCCTCCTTGGTGGGAAATTCAAACCCCCCAATGGAACTGTGGGTGTGTCCAGGTGGGGTGTATATAGTTGGCCCTTGCCGAACCGTGTGTGTTATCTTGTGAAGTACAATAAACACATCTAGTTAGCATGTCGCAGTCCGAGTCTCCATGTGCGAACCTAGTACTTTACAGTGGCGACGAAGGTGGGATCCCAGTGAGTGAGCCTGACTCTTAATCCAGCACTGCACCGAGCATGAATCCAGTGGAAGCCGCCATGTCCCGCATCGCTCCCGAGCAGCACCGCAATGCGCACAGTGCTCCTGTACACCGCTCCCCGCTTCGCTGAAGAGTCATGGCAGCTGCTCCGGGACACCTTGAGGTCTTCGACCCCACACTCCCCGAGTTCTGGGACTTGTGGGTAGACCAGTTAACCTGCTATCTTGCCTACCACGAGGTCACCGATGCCAGCAAGAAAAGGGCTCTCCTCCTAAGCTCATGTGGGGTGACCACCAATCGGCTAGCAAAACGTCTCCTGGGCCCCAAGGCGCTCCTAGAAAATACGCGCCCAAGCCCACAACTATGGCTAAACGCATGGATTTCCAAGCTCGCCTACAGAAGCCCAGCGAGACGGCTGCCGCCTTCACGGCTGCCCTTCACCAACACGCAATGGATTGCGGCTTCACAAAGGTGGAGTAGAACATCTTGACCCAGTTCATCTGTGGTCTGGGAGACGCCAAACTCCGCCACAAGCTGGTAGGCACAGCCGACCTCAAAACTAATGATGCCCTACAGCTCGCCACCACCTATGAAGCCTCCCACCATGACCGTCCGCCATTGGTGTCACACCTCATGTCTCCTGAAGCAGCATCAGACCACTCAGATGAAGAGGACGTCCGGCTCGTCTGCCTCTCCAGCCTCAGGAAGCCTCCTGGGCCCACCAGAGTGACCGGGCACCCCGATAAGTCCGCCACCCATGCACCATGTGCCAGCTGTGGAGACACCCACGAGCGTAGGTCATGCCATTTCCGCGATGCTACGTGCCACATGTGCGGAAAGCAAGGACACCTAGCCCATGTATGCAGGTCCAAAGGAGCCTGGACCCCAAACACCCAGCCGCAACCACGCTGCCGGGCTGCGGCACACTATGACACCAGCAAGGGCATGAAGGAACTCTACCTTCTGACGAGCCAACCCTCACTCCAGGTATTACGTCTCCCTAGCCAGATGGCAGCCCCTAAAATACAGGTCCAGATTCAGATAGAGGGGTCCCCCTGCTCCATAGAGTTAGACTCTGGGTCCGCAGTGTCCATCATTTTGGTGGAAGCCCTGAAAAGACTTTGTCCAAAAGGGGGGCCCTGCCTGCGACCCTCACCCTTGAACCTGGTGGACTTTCAAAGGAACCCAGTCCCTATACGGGGCATGGGGGTCTTCCGGGTACAGTACCAGTGGTTCGACGGCTACCTGGACTTAATAGTAGTCAAAGGGAACCTGGTCAGCCTCCTGGGTCGGGCTTGGTTCGCTCTGCTGGGAATCACCATAGGGGTCAATCAATGCGCCCCAAGAGACTTTAGTGAGGGTGTTTGATGGGGCTCTAGGATGTTACAAGGGCCCCCAGTTTCACTACAACTTGACTCCAAGGTGGCCCCCATCCGCATGCAGTTCCAACGCACCCCGTTTGCCCTACAGCCTAAAATTGACCCGGAACTGGACTGCTTGGTGGCGCAAGGGGTCCTGGAACCAGTCTCACATGTGGCATGGGAGACCCCCATTATAACCCCAGTGAAGCCCAATGACAACCTCCGCATCTGTGCAGACTATAAATGCACCTTGAACAGGGCTCTACAAGACCATTCCTACCCGATCCTGGTTGTGATTCATGTGTTGGCCACCTTAGAAGGGGCCAAAATCTTTGGCAAGTTGGACCTCGCACAAGTGTACCAACAAGTGCCAGCCCCTTTCAAGGATTAGATGCAAAATAACATCTGAGGCCCTTTGCCTTTTACTTCAGACCTGATCAGACCCTAGATCGGCGGTGGGGGTGAGTGGGTTTGAATCCAGCGATTATGATGCACTTGTCCACTTCCGTCCTCCAGAGGCAAGATTTTACCTCCATTTTCCTTTCCCTTTGTGACTGTGCCATCCTAGCTATCTGCTTCATTCTTTCACGAAGAATCCTGGCTGTCCCACTCTGTCATAGTATGATATTTCAGTGCTGGCTCAGCCCAGGAACCTGAAGGAGGGGTTGAGAGCCCCCGGGACATTCTGTCCATTACCCAAACCCCTTCTCTAAACACATCAATATTCTTCTTGTGTTTTAATTGACTTGTAAGATTTCACAAGGCAGTCTCTTACCACACCAAACCAGGGATCTCTCCACTCTTCAGAGCTATCTCCCTATTTTGACTGGGCAGGGAAATTTTTCTCTCACTAGAACAGGGGTGTCTAACTTAAGGCCCGTGGGCCAAAAATGGCCCACCCATGGCTTTAATCAGGCCCATGGCTCTTTTCTTCCCCCTTCCTCCCCCTCCTGTCCTCACCCTTTGAAGCTTGGGGCTGCCAAAGTTCCCAGCTCTCTTCGTCTTGTCTTTGCCTGCTTTGGCAGGAAGCTCTACTGAACTTGCAAAGTTACAAAGAAAATACGGAATGGATTTTTCCATTAATGTCTCTGCACCCAGATAGACTACTCTGGGATTGTTTCCAGCAATAGAAACAGTGCTCTGGGACAGCCCCAGTGTGAAATGACAGTCCCTGGGAGTAGCAGCAGCATTCTGGGAATGGAATTCCACTCTTGGGGCCTTCATTCCAATCCCAGAACACCTCTGCTACTCCTAGGGACTGTTATCTATTTTTGGGGGTGGGGGGAGCTTTGGGAGGTGTCAGAACATAAGAAAATAAGAGAAGCCAATGGTGGATCAGGCCAATGGCCTATCCAGTCCAACACTCTGTCACAAAGTGGCCAAAAATACCAGGCACCATCAGGAAGTCCTTCAGTGGGGGCGTGGCGGAGCGAGAAAAGAAAATGGTCACCTAGAACAATCTCTCCTCGGACACCCTCTCCTCCTACGATCACCAACGCAAAAATCTGGGGGATTTTTAAAAGCAGGAAGTCCATCAGTGGGACCAGGACACTAGAAGTCCTCCCACTGTTGCCCCCCCCAAGCACCAAGAATATAGAGCATCACTTGCCCCAGACTGAGAGTTCCTATCTATATTTTGTGGCTAATAGTCTCTGATGGACCTGTGTTCCATATGTTCATCCAATTCCCTCTTAAAGCCGTCCATGCTTGTAGCTGCCACTACCTCCTGTGGCAGTGAATTCTGTGTGTTTATCACTCTTTGGGTGAAGAAGTACTTCCTTTATGTATTCTAACCCAACTGCTCAGCAATTTCATTGAGTGCCCATGAGTTCTTGTATTGTGAGAAAGGGAGAAAAGTACTTCTTTCTCTACCTGCTCTATCTGATGCATAATCTTGTAAACCTCGATCATGTCACCCCTCAGTCATCGTTTCTCTAAGCTAAAGAGCCCCAAGCGCTTTAACCTTTCCTCATAGGGAAAGTGTTCCAACCCTTTTATCATTCTAGTTGCCCTTTTCTGCACTTTCCCCAATGCTATAATATCCTTTTTTAGATGTGGTGACCAGAATTGCACACAGTATTCCAAATGAGGTCGCACCACTGATATATACAGGGGCATTATGATACTGGCTGATTTGTTTTCAATTCCCTTCCTAAAAATTCCAAGCATAGCATTGGCCTATTTTATTGCAATCGCACACCGTTTCGTCATTTTCAGTCAGTTATCAAAGACTGTTAAATAAACAAAATATCAAAGAGTTTTAAGCATTTTTGTATTTTAAGTAAAAATATATATCTTTAATTGTGTTTATATCTTTTATAAAATTTATATCTCTGCTACGTGGCATTACATTTTATGACACACATGGCCTGGTCCCACAAAGTCCCATTTATGTCAAATCCAGCCCTTGTAACAAATGAGTTTGACACCCTTGCACTAGAAGATCTATCTCCTTTCCTTGGCCCAAGTGGGAGTCTTTGCCTAACTACCAACTCTTCCATGCCAGCCTCCCCAGTTCTCCATCTGTATTAAACTGCTCTCAGTCAGGGCTGAATTCAGACTGGATTTCTCCTCAGCATTCAGCTCTCAGATCTTTCTCTGCTCAGCTGATGCTAAACAATCAGATTCCTTGGAGCAGCCTGTCACTCAAGGCTCTTTGGTTCTGTAAAGAATTAACCCTTCACAGTGTTTTACCAGTTTGTACAGCACTTCTAAGCTTTTAAAAGTGCATTCCATCCCAACACTACTTATGCATCTTAAGCTAACCCCATTCACACACACATTTACCCCATGTTAGGTACGCCAAACCTAAAAGTGGCATGTAAGCACTGCTTGAGGAGGAGGCTCCAATTATGTGGGCCAGACTTTATACTTAGCTAGCTTTTTGGTTCTGCAGACTTAAAACAGGCATATAAGTACTAAATGAAGTAAAATCTATTAACAACCAAGCTATTAAACCAACTATCTATATTTCATATCTCACTAAATCATGATATTTTAAGCCACTGCTGAGCTCAACCATCGATGTGCCTGCAGTTGTGATTCTGAGAGACTTTAATGACTTAACGTTCCAAATGTTCTTTGAGATCCCATGATGAAAGATGTAATGTGAGTACAAAGCATTATTGTTTTCAATTCCCTTCCTAAAAATTCCAAGCATAGCATTGGCCTATTTTATTGCAATCGCACACCGTTTCGTCATTTTCAGTCAGTTATCAAAGACTGTTAAATAAACAAAATATCAAAGAGTTTTAAGCATTTTTGTATTTTAAGTAAAAATATATATCTTTAATTGTGTTTATATCTTTTATAAAATTTATATCTCTGCTACGTGGCATTACATTTTATGACACACATGGCCTGGTCCCACAAAGTCCCATTTATGTCAAATCCAGCCCTTGTAACAAATGAGTTTGACACCCTTGCACTAGAAGATCTATCTCCTTTCCTTGGCCCAAGTGGGAGTCTTTGCCTAACTACCAACTCTTCCATGCCAGCCTCCCCAGTTCTCCATCTGTATTAAACTGCTCTCAGTCAGGGCTGAATTCAGACTGGATTTCTCCTCAGCATTCAGCTCTCAGATCTTTCTCTGCTCAGCTGATGCTAAACAATCAGATTCCTTGGAGCAGCCTGTCACTCAAGGCTCTTTGGTTCTGTAAAGAATTAACCCTTCACAGTGTTTTACCAGTTTGTACAGCACTTCTAAGCTTTTAAAAGTGCATTCCATCCCAACACTACTTATGCATCTTAAGCTAACCCCATTCACACACACATTTACCCCATGTTAGGTACGCCAAACCTAAAAGTGGCATGTAAGCACTGCTTGAGGAGGAGGCTCCAATTATGTGGGCCAGACTTTATACTTAGCTAGCTTTTTGGTTCTGCAGACTTAAAACAGGCATATAAGTACTAAATGAAGTAAAATCTATTAACAACCAAGCTATTAAACCAACTATCTATATTTCATATCTCACTAAATCATGATATTTTAAGCCACTGCTGAGCTCAACCATCGATGTGCCTGCAGTTGTGATTCTGAGAGACTTTAATGACTTAACGTTCCAAATGTTCTTTGAGATCCCATGATGAAAGATGTAATGTGAGTACAAAGCATTATTACTGTAGTGATTACTCAGATTCAGAGCTTACTCTGAACTCTTGGTGCATAGTTTATCTGTTCTTGTATTGACAGGGGAAGTTGAATGCTGTCCTAATAATTGCTTCTAATCTTATTTTTGTGTATTTATAGTATACAGCACTTTCCTTCAAGTGGCCCCTCTTGCTAAGCTTTGGCCACAGTGGAGGAACTGCTTCACAGTGGCATCTTATGAAGCAAGACTCTTATCATACTCTGTACAGGAGGTGTTGCTGCTCCCTTACTAGAATTCTATTGTTGTTCAGAGCTCTTTTGATTAAGTTGTAATAAAACACTTTAGAGCCATGTTTGGACTCTTGTGAGTGTAATACATCATGATTTCTTCTTCATAAGGAAGGCAATAGAATATAAGGGCACTCTGGAATAGCTTACAATTGTTCCTTCGTGTAGGCTTTTGATCCCCTAGACTTTCCCTATGCATTGTACTGTGTGGCTTGGTTCATGTGAGAGTGAAAGATGGTTTTAATGTCTGGAATCCCTGTTTCTGTGGGCTGTTTTTCACTACTCAGGCAATCTTTCACCACTGAATTTATTTTATACTTCACTATAGTCATGGATTAATTGTCCTTGGCTTTGCATCACTTACCTGCTTCTTACCCACAACTCTGGGAAACAGATACCTTCAGACATCATTTGAAATAATTGTCCTCAGCTTGATTGATACTTGTTGGTGTGCTTATGGAGAGAATGAGGGCTATCATTAAGCCTTGTTATGGAGCAGGCAACTGGGTGGGTTGTTTGATGATATATCAAACCTAACCTTTCCTACTGCCCTGTTTTTTGGGGCAGGGACTGAAATCACAGGGAGCTTAAAAGGAAAAACAAATATTTTCCATTTGTTTATCATGGTTTCATCCGTACAACTTTTATGATGTTTCCTTATTTTCAACTTGTTTGCCTGGGACTCAATTTCCCTTTAAACATTAAGCATCCCATCAGTGCACATTTCCACATGAAAAGAGGCAGCTGTTAAAGCTGTTTTATGTAGCTTTTATACATTTGTTTTTACTTTTTATTGGCTATAGCACCCTCTCAGAAGCTGGGCCATATTTTTTCTCCCTAATGACTTCTGTCTCTTTCCATTTGGCAGGCTTTAGTTCTCCACCCCTTCTCCCTGCTGTGTTTTTGTACAGATCTGATATTAATAGGATTGTTTGTTTAACTACCACCACATCATTTTGCATAGTTCCCTTTGGGATATCCAGTCACCTTTGTTTATGCACCAGTTCTAAGGATTTATATCAAGAGCACAGCATAGACTTCTGCTGATACACATTTTCCCCCCTCTGGAACACATAAAAACAAAACAGGTTATTTTTATTACACTAAACTGAATGTGTGCAAGTGAGATCACAGTGCTGGAAACTTTATATGTATGCTCTGTGTGCATTGATCTGAACTTTGGTAGCTGAATATCTGTGTTAATCTTGATGCAGATGAGTATGTGTGATTAAAGGTTTTTTTCCGTCTCCAAATTATTCATACTCTTCAACAAACAGTATTTTAATTTATTTAATTTAAGACTTCTGTATGCCACCTCTGAACAAAAGCATTCAGAGAAGAACAATTAAAACTCATCCTCCCTGACCTGGATAGCCTGGGGAAGCCTGATCTCGTCAGATCTCGGAAGCTAAGCAGGGCCGACCCTGGCAAGTATTTGGATGGGAGACCTCCAGAGAATACCAAGGCCAGGAGCCAGAGGCAGGCTATCAAGCCACTTCCTTGAATGTCCTCCGGGCCCCTGTAGAAGTCGCCAGAGGTCGCTGTGACTTCCAGGCATGGGCGCACACACACAAATGTAAAAATACAAACAAAAAACAACTCCACTCCAACCCCATATCCAATGTAATATGTTATTTAAAACACAGCAAAAACAATAAAACAGCAGAAAACAATAAAAACAGGACTTTTTTTTAGAAAATGAGAGGGGAAAACCAGCAATTCTTACCTTTCATGAGAGGCCTGAGAAAATAAAACCATTTTCACCTGATGCCTGAAATCCATGTGGACATACCAGGTGAACAGGTGCAGGGAAAGAATACCTCAGACAAGGCACTTCAGGAGTGAAAACCCTGTCTCTGGTGGCCATCCATAGAGGTGGAAATGTACAAAGCAGGAGTTCAGTCAACCCTCCTCCTGTGCCAGTGCCATCTGGCATAAGTGGGGGGCAAGCCTCCTCCCATGCTGTGCTTCTACCACTTGGGACAGCAGAAAGAGATGTTAGCCCTGGTTAACCCTCCTTTCCCTTACACTGGAGTGCCAGTTGGAAGTAGGCCCTCACATGCCTGGTTTTTACCAAGCAGCAACACTGGAAGTTCTACTCACAGAACTGCTTGTGTCTCACGTAATTTGATCATTCCAGGCCCAGGGCAGTTTTCTTTTAATCTGTTCCTCATTTTCATTGCAACTCTTGTGTACAGTAACTTATATCAATGGACCTTTGCACTCCAGTTGGCATTCCTGGTTCCCATCATATTCAGTAGGCCTTCAGGCCTCTCCCATTTTCCCCAGCTTCCATTCCTGTCATTTTTTTTAGTACATCCTCATAATGGAAGAAAAGAATGGGAAGTTTGCAAAGAAAGCCACTTTCACTTTGTGAAAGGAAACAAACAGGCCACAACCAGGAAGGGTGGCAAATGCAGTTTTCAGTGGAAAGATAAGAATTTTTTTCTTGTTAGTTACTGTGACCAGCTAAAGCTCTCCTTCTTGGCTGCTGGCTGCTTGACTGACATTTTAGGAAACAGCAGAGGTCATTTCAGGGGGGATCGCGGGGGATTGCAGTTCCCCCGGGTGAGGTATGGGGGGCGAGGCACATGACGAAGCCCCGCCCCCTGCTTCCGGCCGCCCCGCTTTTGACCCTCATTCAGCCAGGAGGAGGCAGGAGAAGAGGGAGGGTAAGTTGCTTCCTCCCTGCCTCTCCCCACCCCTGCCTGCCTGGACCATTGGGGGCGGGGTGTGTGGCCTGATGACACACTTCTGGTGATGTCAGGGGGTGTGGCATATGCTAATATGTTATGTTAATGAGTTCCCCTAAGCTCTTTTTCTACGAAACGACCCCTGGGAATCAGCAAGGAGAACTGCAGCTGCACAGTGAGTCGTCTACTTTGGTTGTATAAAATCAAAACCCTTTGTTCAATCTGCTTGAAAATTAGAGGGTCTTTAGATTACAGAGAGGCATTATCTTTATAAAGAGCTGCCTCAGACTCTCATGTACATTCAGCATTGAAAATAATGGTCCCAAACAACAGAACCACATAGCTTTGAATCCTGAACCAGTAACATCCTACCTGAAAATAAGCCATCATAGTAAAAATCCCCCCTCTCCAAAAAAGCCTGGATACAAAATGATAATGAAAATTTTCTTGCTGCATATCCCTAATATCTAGGTCTTAATTTTTAGAGTGTGAAGTGCCAAGTGTCAAACCTACCTGGAAATTTTGTCCCCAACCTTATTGTTGGTGTGGTGGTGATGCCTTGAGAAAGAAAATAAAACAAGGTATGCTGATCAAGCACACTTTCCATCTATCCTCCCCTGTTTGTTATGTACTGTTTCTCTGAGGGCTTGGTAATAATGCTAAGAATGTGTTCTGGCTCTCATATTTTAATGGATCTTCCTTGCTTCCTTAGTTCATAATTTTGTAAAACGTAACATCTGTATTTTTACTGACACAATAGGTTTTGAATGGCCTTTATTTTTCAAATGTTGAACTATAAACCTTATGCAAACAGGAATCTCATTTATTTGACCTTTTGACAATGCTGCAGTTTGGGGCTTGCTGTTTTATCTTACAATATTCCACTCTGACAAATAATGTGAAATTCGGGTCAAAATTGGAAAATGCTTAGAAATAAGAGTTCAGCTTTGGAGAAATATACATTATGAATTTTTAAAACTCATCCATTTCTTAAACCACACTAGGGTTATTTCTAGGATAATGTACTGGAGGCTTAACTACAGAGCTTGACTATAAAACTTGGAATGGTTTGAATGATTTTTAAAATCATGTTTACCTTATGGAGATGCAAATTGCTCCATAGGTTATGACCAGAGAATTGCAACATATCTATGACCCTTGCCAGACATACTTCAGTAAGGGGATTCCCTCTTTGCCGGCCATGGAGGTCAGCGTGGCATGGGAGGATTAATGTCAGCTTGGAGAAAATAAGCTTCAAGCCTTTAACTATGTTGATATTTGTCCCCTTTTTAAAAAGCTGCCTGTGATCTGGTGCTCTAGAATCTTGATTTAACAGCTGTTCAAAAACACAAGAGGCTTAGTATTTTATTTCTTTGCTAAAATGCCTAGCTAGGTGAATATGCTTTGTCAACCTGGAATTTTTCCAGAGGATTAAAAAACAAACAGGACAAACAGGTTCTGTGGGAAGGACTACCCATTCGTGCAAAAGTATGATGAAACCTTAGGGCGAGGTTTCTTTTTATATATTTTGATCTCTGTTTGGGTTAATAACAAACGCTAGCTCCAGGAAGCATCGATACCTAGTTACGCTTACGAGGTTGTACCCATACATTAACTATTAAGCGTCCTCGTGCTGATGCCCCCACCCCAGCTGGAATTGCCATATTTCCCAAACGTATTCCAGTTGTGTTGTCATGCACATTCCAATGCACATTTTAAATGAAATAAACATGCACACTTAACCTCTTTGTATCCTAGCATCATAGTGGATATGAGTCGGGTAATGAGACAGGCCTCTGCAGTGCAATGTGCTGTGTCTACTTTCACTTTACTCTCTGTAAGGTTTCCCTTGCTCGAAAGCCAGTCAAGTCCGACTCTAGGGTTGCGGTGCTCATCTCCGTTTCAAAGCCGAAGAGCCAGCGCTGTCCGAAGACGTTTCCGTGGTCATGGGGGCAGCATCACTAAACACCAAGGCGCAAGGAACGCTGTTACCTTCCCACCGAAGCGGTACCTATTTATCTACTTGCAATGTCTTGCTTTCGAACTGCTAGGTTGGCAGGAGCTGGAACTAGAGACGGGAGCTCACTCCGTCATGCGGCACACTCGGGTCTCGAACTGCTGAACTACCGACCTTCCACAGCCTGCAGTTCAGCGTCTTAACCACTTGAGCCACCGCAGCTCTCTGTACTCTCTGTAAAAGAGTCCATAAGACACAATAGCTTGTTAGGCTTTTTCGATTCGTTTAATACAAAGATTAACTTAAATCACAATATAACAAATAAAATGCAAGCCTCAAAAATCCAGCTAATAATGCAATTGGATAATGACTAGGGATGGGCACAAACCGGAAAAATGTGGTTTGTGTCGGTTTGTGGCTGAGCCCCGAACTGAACCATGAGGTTTGTTTGTGAACCAAACCAGTTCGTGGTCCTGCAAACCCAGCTGAAAGGGACCACAGTCCATTTAAATGGGGTTTACAGAAAGCCCAAAAGCCAGCTGAGCAATGGGGAGCAGCCTGCTCTCCACTGCTCAGCTGTTTAAAAAGGGACTGCGCAAGACAGCCCGAAACAGCTGAGGAGTGGGGAAGCACCTCCCTGTCGCTCAACTGTTTTTGCAGCTTTTGTGGGGAATAGAAAGCAGGGGTCTCTTTGAACCCCTCCTTTCTACTCTATCCACCAACCACCACAAACAGCCACAAACTGCTTTAAAAGTTTGTGGAAGTTTGTGACAATGGACCTGTCATGAACTTCTGCTTGCAAAGCACAGACAAGGCAAAATTCATGGTGAATTTTGCTTTGTGATTTGTTCATGCCTGTCCCTAATAACAACACTTTACAATAGCCACAGCTAATAGAATCAACATATATAGTTACTATGAAAATTAAAATAAAACCCAACAAGATTCAGTCTATCAGGATTGGTTCAAAACTTATTCATAAACTGACTACTATTTCTGTAGTCCTGTCATTTAAAAGAAGAAGATTTAAAAGATGGTAGTCAGCAGAATGACCAGGAAAAATGGCCATAAAAGAAACAATCTTTTAAACTCTTAACTTAGTATATAGCTTACAGGAAAAGAAAAGAAAATGTGCAATAAATTCCAAAGTCTGAGTTCCACAGGAACATAACCTCTGTTCCCAAAGAATGCTTCTGAATCTGCCTATTACCTTCACTAAAGGGAGCACATTAAAATAAACTAAGGCTGCGGTCACACGCAACATTAGCCACGCAAGAGATACGGAAGACAAGCGGAGTTTCCGGTCGCGATCTCACCAGCACATCTGGGAAGCGTAGCGCTTCCGTGGCACAACTGAGGCTTCCTGCGGGGCAAGGGCGGGCGTCTGATCGCGTTTCCGGTGGCATCCGGCGCCCGCCCATGTCCCCTTGCGGAAAAGGGGTTTTTTCCCCCCAAGTCTCCGTGGATGCGCACACGCACCCAACGGAGCATGCGCATTCGTAGTGTACACAAAAAAAGCAAACCAGTTCGCCGCGCCGTGCGCTTCTTCATTGCGCACAGGCGTGTGTTGTGATCGGCACCTCTCCCTACCCACGGAAGCTCCACAGTACCTCCACAGAACCTCCACAGTAGGTCTGATCGCTTTACTGCATGTTAGTTTGCCCCGGGGCAAACAGCCACACTTCTCTTCTGCAGTTTCCTGCCCACATGGCAGGGGCCTAAGGAGATCAACCTATAATAAGGAGGAAGAATAAGTCAAGATAAATATTTATTACAGTAAAATGGGGACAAAGGCAAAAAAAACCCCAAACACATCGGAGAACAAAGTCATTGAGCATTAGCTACAACATTATTTAACTGCAAAATTGGTAGGTCAATGAAAAACCCAATTCACAATTTTCTTATCTACCCTCTGGCTCCAAGTAACTGCTGTGAGAATCAAATCAGAGTCAGTTCACCAACATTGGGAGAGAGTCAGATAGCAAAAAACATCCTAAACTTAATTGCAACAGACCAAGCTAATCTGACTTTGAAAGAAACCATTATCTTTGATTTTTGGTAAGTGACCTGTAAGAATTCGGACTTATGCTATTCAAAAAAATGTTTTAAAGTGTGATGCATACCAGTCACAGATAGTGATGTGATAAAACTTTTTCAGCATATAAAAGAATGGTGATCAAATGACCTACCATCATAAGAGTATGAAAGTCTGTAGACAAGAATTTCTGGAGAAGGTCATTTTTTAAAAAAGATTTAAAAGTTGGGATGTAGGAACACAGCACTGACATATGCCTGAATAGCAATGGGTGAATTAGATGGCCGCCCTGAGCCTGTTCGCGGGGAGGGCGGGGTATAAATGGAATTAATAAAATCAGGGGTTATTTTGTAGAAAAAGCCCAGCAGGAACTCATTAGCATATTAGGCCACACCCCTGACAGTGCAGCTCATTAGCATATCAGGCCACACCCCATTACTTCCCTTGGCTTGCCTGGGTGCCCCGCAGCTGCAGGGAGCCCAGGCAAGCCAGCCTTTGGGCAGACTGGGGAAGGCATTTAAATGCCCCCCCGATCCTCCCGGGGCCCCCCTGCCCCGCCTCTCACAGAGTTGCCAGGGGGGGATCGCTCTCCAGGCCTTCCCTCTAGCCACGCACGCAGGCACTCACCCTCCCCTGTATTGTGGCCCTAGTCAGGTGAAATTAATAATGCTCTGCAGGGGTCATTTCGTAGAAAAAGAGCTAGGGGAACTCATTAGCATAACTCATTAGCATATGCCACACCCCCTGACATCACCAGAAGTGTGTCATAAGGCCACACCCCCTGACATCGCCGGAAGTGTGTCATAAGGCCACACACCCCGCCCCCAATGGTCCCGGCTGCCGCCGGCCTTGCAGCTCCACTGCCAAGCCCCATGAGGGGCCCGGCGGTGGACCTGCAAGGCCGGCGGGAGTGCAAGGAAGCCCCGCGAAGGCCCTCCCTGGCCCCAGGCAGGCAGGGGTGGGGGGAGGCAGGGAGGAAGCAACTTACCCTCCCTCTTCTCCTGCCTCCTCCTGGCTGAATGAGGGCTGGAAGCAGGGTGGCCGGAAGCAGGGGGTGGGGCTTCATCATATGCCCCGCTCCCGTACCTCACCCGGGGGAACTGCGATCCCCCGTGATCCCCCCCGAAATGACCTCTGATGCTCTGTAAACCGTTCCGAGCCTTCAGGAAAGAGCGGTATATAAATGTAATATGTAATGTAATGTAGTGTAATGTAGTGGGCATGGCCAACTCTGAAGCCAGCCGGAACTCCGTTCCTGTGCGTTCCTGCCCAAAAATAGCCCTGAATAAAATAAATAAAATGAATAGAACAAGAGCCTTGAATATTGTAACATACCTTCAACAAGAAAGATGTATATATTTGCTTAATAAAGAAATAGTAATCTACCAGGTGGCTTTTAATCTTGGTGGCTTTTAATTTCTCCCATAATCATGTTCTAGAGACTGAATCAAACCCAGTTTGTAGATCCATAAAGCCAGCATATAGGTTTTCATGTTTAGATTATAAATATTTCTCCATGTGTACACATACACACCCTTGCTCTGTGTGGGAAAGGAGGATGCTATCAACTCTTTCCTCCTGTATCAAAGTTGCTATTTACGTCTTCCAGGGGAAACATAGAGGTAACTCTATATTTCCCTCCTGCAATTACAATTTGGGGTGGGGTGCTTTGGGAAAACAACAAAGGAAACATGACCCACCCGAACACTGAGTTTTGTTTTTAGCCATTATCACTTAATACCAGCTGAAGTCTGGGCAGGTTCTCTGAGGAGGTGGCATAAAAATCCCCTAAATAAAAGAATACATAAATATTCAATGTGATTGAGGTTAGTTATTGTTTTGAGTCAATAAAGCTTGCATTATCATCCCGGATGATATCAGATCAATTTTTTGAAAGTTTCCAAAACAAAAACTTGTGTTGGTTGCTGTGAATGAGTTTTCATCTGTGATCATAAATATCAGAACCATACCCGTCCCAGAGTGAGATGAAGACATTCTGAAGCTCTTGAAGGAAACTTCAGCTTTATGGCTGGGGTCTTCTGTTTCTCTTATCTGAACAACTGACCATACTTCTAGAGTAGTGAGGATTAATTCCAGAGTACTCCCAGATTGTCATGAAAGGGAATGAATGAAGGTTGAACTAGTAGAGTTCCCTTTCTGTTGTCCAGCTTCCTTTCTGCCAAGAAACTTCAAGCCTTTGCCTTAAGAATGGTCCTTAGGTTATTGCAGAGTTGGCATTTGTGCAGCTTCCTGTCACTTTTCTCCTGGGTCCTTTGGACAGGGGAGATACCTTTCCTCTGACCACGAAGCTTCTGTTAGACTTGCTGCATGCCTAAAAGAAGCCAGGAAACTCCTGCACTTACCCTAGTTCCTCTGAGATTATGAACTCTACTACTGAAAGGAATAGGACATTGATATAGTTATGTTCATCACAATTAGTGCTAGTGCTCTAATTTCAAACATATTTTCATATATCTTTAAGGACACTGAAGATGCCAGTGCTATTTTCCAACTATGGAGAAGATAGCAATGGGGGAGGCAGTTCCAGCAGAACAAAAGAAGGCAGAGGTATCATCAAAATCTTAAAGACACTGAAAATTGTTTTTGCAGAAAAATGTTGTAAGAAAATTATGTGAGTCAAGCAGGCGTTTAAGTGATGACAGGTGCAGAGTGAACTTTGTTTCTACTGCAGTGAGAAATGGTCTAAGTAGTATTTGATGGAAATACTGTGTCTTTCTATTAATTCTAAGCCATCCTATTACAAACTTCTAATCATTTAAATCACACCCATAAAATTTCAAACATATTTTCATATATCTTTAATACCATGAATGGGGGAAGATCCATAGTTACATTGGTAGACTGTGTCATATTTATAAAACATGGAATTGGGAGGCCCCAATTCAGATTGAACTGTGGATCAGGAAGGTAGTAACCATTTCCCTCAGTCTACGTTATTGACCACAGGAGTGGGATCATGGGAAAGTGGTAGAGTATCTTCCTTGCATGCAGAAGTTGGGGGGGTTTAATCCCCAGGATTTCCCCATTTAGTTACATATGTGTACTTCATTTATACCCTGGGATAAGATAGTAGGTCACGTGAGAAACCCTGACCAAAGATGCTAGTGAGCTACTGACAGAGTAGACATTACTGACTTTGATACACCAGTGGTCTGGCTCAGTATAAAGCTGATTCTTGTGTGTTCATGTGTGTTCAAATGGTTCCCTAGAACTTCTATTTGCCCCATTAGGGGAAAACATGCAAGTGGCCAGTAAGATGCTGCTATGTGTCTTAATGGACCTAAGGAACCATTTGACACTGGGGAAAATGGGAGGGAGTTTCAGGCAGGAGAGGATTAACAGGTGGAGTGAAAAAGTACATGGAGGTCTTGACACTAACAAATATTTGAAAGTAGACGCTCAAGCATGTGACATTAGATAATCTTAATGGACCTAAGGAACCATTTGACACTGGAGAAAATGGGAGGGAGTTTCAGGCAGCAGGAGAGGATTAACAGGTGGAGGAAAAAAGTACATGGAGGTTTTAACACTAACAAATATTTGAAGGTAGACGCTCAAGCATGTGACATTAGATAATAGTCTGTAACACTATAAAAAACAAATACCATCGTTAGTAACCGGTAATTACTGAAGTTTCTCAAGCTAAACCTCACCAGCTGGTCTTGAATGTTCTACTCACCAGCGTAGTTTTATAGACATCACAACAACTGAGCTCCCCAAACTCTTAATATGTTGAAATAACAAGTGCCAGGGGTGGGCTTAGAGTCCTGCTTTCTCATTGATCTTTGCTAATGCAGGGTTAAAGCTTGGTATTTGCTAGTGCTCTAATTTTTGTGCAGAATGTTAATTACTCTTTTGATTTGGAAATGCTTGTTCAGCACAGTGAAAGAAAAAGCTGAAATGACATTGTGCCACAGTGAATTGCCTCCAAGCTTCCCCCACTTACGGAGAAATGCTGTTCTAGTTTTCTTAGGTGTAGCTGTGTATCAATCACAGTTTCATTCTCTTTAAAATAAACATACATCACTCTCCACATTTACTATTTTGTTACTTCTGTATAAAACCCAAATAAGAAACACTATTTATTGTGTAGTGCTGCAGGTAAGTGGTTTGTCACTTGAAAACATTTTCATCACCTTCTTGTGAGAGATAGATTTGCAGTGGATTCCAGTGACTCAAATCTTTGGTGTGATGGTATGCTCATGGAGAAAATTAAAACACAGTAGACATTTAAAACTGTTAGGTTTTCATGTGATAATTAATTACATTGTGAAAAATATGAGTTCAATAACCAATTCTTGAATCGAGTGATACAAACCAAGGCTGACTTTGTCTATAACACAAATATTTGCTTTGAGGGATCCGTTGTTGATATTTTAGGATCTCTTTTACATACTCAGTCATTAATATAATCACTTGTTGTATCCCTGTTACTTAGACTTTCCCTTGTTTGCATTCTGAAGTTTGTCCAACTGGAGTTTTTGTAGTGTAAATCTCAGGACTGTATTTCCCATGACCATATTGTCTGAGATCTTGTGGCTGGCTCCACCTCTTGGTTGGCTCTGCCGCTTGTGGGAGCCATTTTGTGGCTGTACCCACCATCCAGTGTCAGGATTCAACAGGTTCCCACAGACTCAAAAATGTTGGGGACCCCTGACATAATCTGTCCTCCTTGCTTTACCGTCTTGTCCCTTGCTGTGCTGAGGGTTGATTAAATATCTTTTGCCAAAACTGCTATAATATTATCCTGGATTTCTGAGCTGTGCAGTATGTCACACATATGCCTTAACATACATTTACTCCAAAGGCAGTGACCATTGGTTTCCTGTAGTGTGTTTGAATTTGGAACACGGCAGGCCGTGAAGCCATTACATGCATACTTCCCCACATCCAGCATGTCCCTAGAACTGCTCAGCTCACATTCCACATGTGTTCTTTTGGTCGTCTAAATTGCCTTTGTCTATGAATGAATGTGAGCGATAGGCAGACTGATTCTGTAGGTACCTGGTATGTTAGTTCAATCACAACAGCAATGTTCTATCTGAGCAAACTGTCTGACTCATTTTAGCCCATCAGTGGTCTTGTGGAAAGAGAAGCGGCTGTTGTAGATTGATGTGTTACTAAATGAGAGGTGCCTCACCCACCTTCTTCCTAGGGTTGTCACCTGCAGGTTGGGAAATTCTTGGAGATCTGTGGGTGGAGGCTAGGGATGGTGGGGTTTGGGGAGGGGAGGGACCTGAGTGAGGTATGATGCCACAGAATCCATTTCCCAGGAAAACTGATCTCTATAGTCTGGAGATTAGTTGTAATTCCAGCAGATCCCCAGGCCCCACCTGGTGGCTGGCACGCCTACTTCCTCTTCTAGGATTTTGATACTTTCAATTATACTAGCTGTGATGAATTTCTCACTCAGTCCCTAGAACTGGAGTGGTTCAGACGTTACTGTAGCTGTGTGGGAGTCACTTCTATGCCCTTCCTTCCCACACCGCTCCAATTTACATGTAAATGAAAAAACCCACATGGGTGAAGAGAATAATGTGGGTCTCTTCTTTTCATGTCAGACCATCCACACTGTGTATGCCATCCATATATTAGCTTCAGCCAGGTTTATCAAATACCTGCTTCCAGCAGACGATCCTCTGATGCCACGCTGACATTCATGCTACTGCTGATGTTAGCAGCAGGAGAAAAGGGGTGGGTAGCATCTGACTCCAAAGTAAGAAGTTACTGCAGCTGTGTGGGAGTCACGTCTATGCCCTTCCTTCGCACACCGCTCCAATTTACATGTAAATGGAAAAAAACCACATGGGTGAAGAGAATAATGTGGGTCTCTTCTTTTCATGTCACACCATCCACACCGTGTATGCCATCCATATATTAGCTTCAGCCAGGTTTATCAAGTACCTGCTTCCAGCAGATGATCCTCTGATGCCACGCTGACATTCATGCTATTCCTGATGTTAGCAGCAGGAGAAAAGGGGTGGGTAGCATCTGACTCCAAAGTGACATAACTTTTGGGTTACACAGTAGGAATCCTCAAATCTCTATGGTTTTAACCATAGAGAGTTGGAGGGATTCCTAGAACATCGTCAGGAAGTGATGTCACTTTTGGGTCAGACGCAACCCTCCCCAAGCCTTGCCTCAGAAATCTCCTGGGGGTTGTAGGCAGAGGCGTGGAAACCCTGCTTTCACCCACACATTACCAGAGCAGTAGGGCAGAAGAACAGAGACTGTGAGGCTCTGCCTGTTGGGCGCTGCAGTTAAGGGGTTGTGCTTTCCAGCATCTCCTTTTCCAGTGTGCATGGCCATAAGTCTGAGCCCCCAGCCCATTCACCAACTATCCCCTAGGTCAATGAGTAGCCAGCCCTCCACCCCCTCCATTTGCCACTGCCCCCAAGGTTTCAAAGGCAGTTTGCTTCCGCCCAGGGCTAAGGCCCTTCTTCTGATCCCTGGGACTGTCTCTGGCCCACTGGGCCTTCTACCTACCCCAGGAATTTCCCATCGCCCACCAGTGTTCTCTTCAAGATGAGTTAATGTGAGCTAGCTCACAGTTTTTTAGCCTCCAACACATACATTTTTATCTTAGCTCAGGAAGGATGGCTCCAGAGCAAACTAATTTATGCAGTAGGCAAATCGCTCGCTCACAACTTTAACGCCAGTAGCTCACAAAGTAGAATTTTTGTTCACAAGACTCCACAGCTTAGAGGGAACATGACGCTCACCCTTCATTCTCTGGCCCTTCCATGTCTTCCAGACCAGTCCCTGATGGGATCCCTCCTCCTTCCCCTCTGCCACTCACCCATCTGTGGCAGAGGAAGATTTCCCAAGTTTCCTGCCACTCAAGCAAAGCTGCTAGGTGGCAGAGGCCACAAGAGGCTGCCTGGTGGAGGCTATGGGAGGCTGCTGAGTCTTGAGGCTGTGAGCGGCTGTCAGCCCCCACAGAAGCAGGTTAAGTGCAGAGGTGGAGGTGCCACCAACCCCAAGCAGAGACATAAGGAAATAACACTCACTCTTCTGCTGCAATATGTGAATAAGCCAGGCCTTAAATAATGTATATAAATGAGGAGTAAATAGGTTCTCCATCCTGCACATATGTCTTGTTTTTGCCTGTTATTCTTGGAAGCATCAGAGTAACATGATTTTAGAACGTTAGGGAGAACATTAGGAGAGCCCTGCTTAATCAGACCAAAGAGAAGACCAAAAAAGGGGGGAGGCAACCCAATACTGGAAAGATAACCAAGGAGGTTAGGCCAAAAACAATAATCTGAATCTACCTATTGCCTTCACAAAAGGGCGCATATTAAAATGAACTAAGGAGAACAACCTATAATAAGTAGGAAGAATAAGAGAAAATAAATATTTATTACAGGGAAATGGGGACAAAGGCAAAAAACCCAAATACACTGGAGAACAAAGTCAGTGAATATTAGCTACTAAACACAGGCTTTATTTAACTGCAAAATTGGTAGGTTAATGAAAAACCCAATTCACAATTTTCTTATTTACCATCTGGATCCAAGTAAATGCTGAAGGGGACATGTTTGAACAGGAGGGTTAGGATTTCTGTCTATTAACTAGAAAGGGAAATTGCTGAGTTGCAAGTTATTACAACACTCAGAACAATGGAATCCCCATTGACTAGAACTGATCTGATGTACCGACCCAAATCCCCCCCCCCCCCATCTCTGGGGTCAGGAAGCTAACGGAAAATCAAGGAGAGTCAAGGAAGCTAGTTTCCCTATCCATTTTGATAGTGACATCACTAAGTTCTGGAATATATAAATATCCTCTAAGGCAAAACAATCAGGTACAGAGTTATCGGTACCAGAAGGCCACAGTACCCATAGAGTCCTGAAACCTCCTGGGAAACAGAACCAAAGATTCAACTATAAAGGCTAATAACTATAGAAATTAAAGTAACATAGGTTTAACAGAGGACTGAGGCTCAATCCAGGCCCTAATTCCGTGACATAAACTAAGCTTGTTTTTCCTGTTTGGTCCTTGAATCTGTTAAATATCTTCATTATACTGCTTACCCTCTACCTATATGTATGGACTGCTAATTTCCATTTCATTGTATCTGAAGAAGTGTGTGTGCTCACGAAAGCTTATACCTTGAATAAAACTTTGTTGGTCTTAAAGGTGCCACTGGACTCAAACATTGTTCTGCTGCTTCAGACCAACACGGCTACCTGCCTAAATCTGTCTGTTAACAGTGTTTGACTTGAAATAACTTCAAGATTTGCAACTGGAGAATCTGGCGGTGTAGTTATAGATGCAGGTCTGGATGGAATAGTGAAGGTATTCAGGAAGAGTCATTAATATAAACGATGAGATCAAATAAGATGACACAACAAAATAGTGAAACTACAGAAGAATAAATGTGGGATCAAAACATGAAGCTTCATGGGGCACTTATGGGGAAATGGGAGAGATGAGGACATGCCAAAGGATGCGAAAAAGCCAGAAAATAGAGAAAATACCAGAAGAACATAGTATCTTGCCTGCCAAAGACTGTTTCAGCTTTACAGGTCAAATAAATCACAGTCCATGGCTGCTGAATGGACAAATCCAATAGATACTGGACTAACTAAAATATTCAGTTGATAAATGGCTGGCATTAGGTTTGGGGACCTTCTGTTAAAATCAGATCTTAGTCTTGTTGCGTGGCACTAAGCCAGGCAGTATGCTTCAGTCTTATTTTGCCAAAGGAATAGGAGACATAATGCAGTATCTCTGAAGGAGCTGTGAGAATGAGCAAGATAAGCTGTGTAGAGAACTTGGCACCCAAATCCCTTGGCATCCTCCATTGCACGATTACACAAGCTCTCACAAACAAGGAATGAGTAACATCTTACAAACCGTCTGCTGAATTACCTCATCTTACACACTGGGAGACTGAGGTACTAGTAAAAAAAGCCTGAATGTCTGATGGATCCTGGACAAGTGCAGATTGGTGGCTTTCTCAAGCCAACTGGCAGGACAATTCTGGTCAGCTTCTCAGAAAACATGGAGTTGGATCTGTTCCAGATTTACCAGAATGTAGGTAAAAGGTCAATCAAGTCTCCTAATTGTAAAATATGGGGGAAAGAAATATGAAAAAAAAAAAACACATCCTCATAGGTCTCTGTACATTGTGTGCTTCTATTAGTCAGACTTTGATTGTTTTCCCTTCCTTGTGTGTTGAATAGAGTTGAAATCAACACAGCTGTTTCTGTTTAATAACTTCCTATTAAAGACCATCTTATGCCTGAAACAAGCTGTCACTAGTCTCACTGATTGCTCGTCACATGGTCCTGGGAAGGGCTCTTCCCTGATCACCATCGCTGTACAGAACAGAAAAATATTGAAAATAACCTCATTACAGTTGTGGAGAATCTGGGGGGGGGGGTCACAGGGGGAAATGGTACACTTTAAACTTGTCTGATCTGACTTTTGCAAACACTTCTAGTAACATGATGATCAGGTCAGTTGCTTTCAGGGCTGCCGAGAGGCACCCTTGGCCCCTGACAGAGATTCTTTCTGCATACGCAAAGAAATAAAATGACATTAACCTTGTGGGTCCCCAGAATGACCCAGGGCCCTCCAGACCGTTGTCCCCCCCTAGTCCCTATCTCTGAACAGCTGCGTGTGCCTCCACCCAGGATGTCTGCAGATGGGATAGTTGGGGGCTTTTTCAAAGAGTGCTGGTTGTGTTGACTCACAGCACAACAAAAATTTGCCAGTCTTCATTCTGACTGGGGCTGATGGCACAGGGGGATGTAGTAGCACAGGATGGTGTGATTGTAGTCCAAAATGTCTAGATTAGTTCATATTTCATCCTTATGGCGCCTTCCCATTTAACATTTTAACACTTAACCAGATATAAGTAAAAAAATATTTCATATAGATGTGAAATGTGGCCTTCTGTGAAAATCTGGACGATGGTAAACCAGATATAGGTAAAAAAAAATTCATATAGATGTGGCCTTCTGTGAAAATCTGGACGATGTTCTGGTCTTTGGAAGAATCTAGTCCTCATCTGAGTACTGATATTTATGAATATGAGCCAAAATGAAGGGCAGAGTGATGAGAGTCTAGCAATAGCAGCATCTCTTTGGATCACTTTCTCCCCCTCTTCCCATGTTACTCTGAAAATAGAAGTCTTCTGCTCTGACTAATTTCTCCAGGGATGTGAGTCATAAGGATCCAGGTTGGTTAGCATTATGTGCTAAACACACACATGCACACACACTATAGGTGGGTGTTGATTTTTGAAAGAGAAATATTTGCAAATGATGCTGGCTGACACAGAAGTTCTAATTCCAGAGGTCTGTTTTGGATCCTAATCCTGTTGGTTGTGATTCAGGGTTAGGACTGAAAGCAGTCTTAACATTTGCCCATGATTGCATGGTACCTCCTAGATTTTGGCACAGAAAGTATGGAGTGGGGGAGGTGATAGCTGTACTTTACATTTTCAGTATTAACTTTGCCTGTTTTTTTTCATTCTAATAAAACACTGAAATTTTGACTTCTCTTTGTGTTACTGCCTGCTGCAAAATCTACATTTTCTATTGTTCACACTTCTCCAAATATTTATCTATCACATCTGTTGCAAGAGTCAGGGTAAGTTAAGGGAGCATATTCAAGCTCTGCAAGTCCAGGCAATATCCTTTTCATGTTATGCACATTGCTAGTTATGCAAATCAAGCATATTCCTTTTTTGTCTTTGCTTAGGTATTCTCTTAGGGATTCCTCCCAAAACAAGAACTTCTGTTTACCTGACCCTTTGCTCATGCTAGGGTTTGCTCTACCTCTCTTCTGAAACACCAGTACTCACTTGGAAGAGAGAAGGATGGACTATGGCCCTTTGGTTTTGTTGTTCTGGATGTTCATAAAATAAGATAATGTGTATTGATGTCGTTGTGGCAATGATAACGTTAGGTATTTCGAAGCACCAAGAAATTGCTGAATTGGTGGAACAGGATAGGTCAGAGGTTGATGGCTGGGACAGGGGGCTTCTGAAATGAGCAAAGCAAAACACTGAGATCCCCTTTGCCATGTTATATCCTTTCTCCTTATTAAACAGACAGAAGCTGAAACTGACTCTAGTAATAAAATAAAATAAGCATAACCACTCAACATAAAGTAGTTATGTACCACATCTGCTGTAAGAGGTAAAGCTAATTATTGAAGCTTAAACTACCAGGGAAATGCTGTGCAGGATCTTTCTAAAAGCAATTTAATCTTCTCTTATCTTGTAAAAATGAAACCCATGGAGAGACAAGGAGGGTGTGCAGACTACAGGTGTCTGCTGGAACTAACTCCCTGTGGAAAGGATGGGGCTCGGAGGCAATTGACCATGCTCTCAGTGTGCAAGTACAAAAGCAGAGGGAAGGGCAGTTGCTTAAGACTAAGCAGTGGTTTAACACATGGTCAACAAGAATCATGATTTTATTAATAGTTAATACCTATCCTTGGGTCTCAAGGTACAGTGAGTCTCTCATTAAGAAAATGATTTTATTAATAGTTAATACCTATCCTTGGGTCTCAAGGTACAGCGAGTCTCTCATTAAGAGCAGTAATATAGCACATGTTAATGGTTAGACTCTGCGTCCAGTTGCAAGGAGATGTGTCTTTGAACTTCTCCCAGAGTGAAACATGGAAAGCTTTAACTAAGATGGTATTACTCTCTTGACCCTCTTCCTGGTATGCTTTGACCCCAACAGTGGAATTTTTTTAGTTGGGGGGCATTTAAATGTCTTAGGGGGCACTGGCTAATCAAATTAAAGGAATACCAGCTACTTCCCTTCATCCACCACTGCTTGGGGGCCCTGGGCTGCTTATGGGGCCTTGCCAATAAGTCAGGGGGGCTAGCCCCGAGATGCACCACTATAGCTACAGGCCTCACTGAACCTCATCCCGAGGGAAAATAAGTATAGGGATCAGTTCAGGGGCAGAGGAACTGTGTTTTGTCTTAGGGAGCGGTGGCGCAGGCGGTTAAA
>NW_015168709.1:109150-126146 GCF_001447785.1 Gekko japonicus
CAGAGACCCCTAGGGGTTAGGGCGGTATAGTAAGTCGAAAATTAAATAAATAAATAAATAAAAATAAAATTTTATTTGTGCCCGGTGGTGTTTTCCTTTCTGTGTTTGATTTAAAGTGCCTTTTTGTGTTTAAAATCCTGTTACTTGTAAATAGTCAATAAAATCTTTGTTCTTTGTTTTAAACCCCAGTCTGGTGCTCTGACCATGGAGTCTCCCCTGCTCTGCCCACTACCAGTGCCTTAAGAAGGGTCCTGGGAGGGGAAAAGCCCCAAAATGTGCACGTGCCAACTCTCCAGGAGAAACCCAAAGTTAGGGGGTTTCATCTCCAAACCCCAGGAGTCAGCCAGAGGGGTCTCACTGCCCCTCAAGAAAGGCATAGGGAAGTCAGTGAGTGGTTGCAGCTACTGAAGAGTGACAGAAGCCCACCAAGGAGGTGGGAAGGCGAAGAGGGGCTCACGAGCCACAAACTGGCTACTCAGTCCCCCAGGGCTGAGGGTGGGCGCCCGTTCCGCCACAGTGGTAAATTGAATTCTGTAACCCTTCAGCAGCAACCATCTATACCTTGTGCCAATAGCCACTGACCCAGAGTTAACAACCAGCTGCACAGCCTTCCCCAGCTCAAGGGTCAGGTCAGTAGTGGTACGTGCTACACTTTAATCAATGGGAGAGTGTGAGTGGGGGGCCGGCTGGGGCAGATAGACAAGAGACAGAGACTTGAAAATATTATGGTAATTAAGTTAAGACCAATCACTGCTTTCATGCATCAACCACTCATTGAAGCAACAAGAGCCAGCAGTGAAGCTATCCAGCCTGAGCCAACTACTAGCATGCAACCAGACAAAAACCTCCCTGAAAGAGAAACAGCGAAACAGGATGTGGAACAGCAAGCTGATTATGAGGAAGCAGCCATGATGCTGGCTCAAACTGAAAATATAGAACTAATTCAAGAGTCACTTACTGGACAGGGAGAGGCTAAAGAGTTACAAGAAAATAATGTAAATAGTCAGATTTTGCTGTTCTCACCTGGTAAGATAGGCCAAGTCCAAGGTGTTCCAGATGCAGATAAAGATAATGCCAAACATAAATCTACTGTAACAGATGTTGGTGCCAAACATAAATCTACTGTAACAGATGTTGGTCCGTGGTCAGTTGTGGTACCCACTGACTGTCTGCAAAACTATGTTACTAGGTTTGCAGTCTCCAGGTAGGGCCTGGAGATCTGGAATTACCACTGATTTCCAGACCACAGAAATCAGTTCTCCTGGAGAAAAGTTTCTTTGGAGGGTGGACTCTATGGTATGCAGCTGGCCCCCTTACTCAGGCCTTGGCTTAAACAGAGCACCATACAGACAGACATGGCTCTTTTTGTAGAAAAAGCCCATCAGTAACTCATTCGCATAATAGGCCACACCCAACAGCAGAAACTCATTGGCATATTAGGCCACACCCCCTGATAGCACAGCTCATTAGCATATTATGCCACACACCCCATGTTGCCAGAAGTGTGGTCATCCAGCCACACCCACCTTTTGCTGTTTCATTCTAACTTGAGAGAGGGAGGGAGGGAGGTGATAAGAGGTAGCTCGAGGAAGGAATTAAAAAGGGGCAAGAGAGAGAGTAAGAGAAAATAGATGAGGGGAGGAAGGGAAGGGGAGAGAGAGAGATAAGAAAATCCACACCAGAAAAACTGGAAGGAGAAAGGCAAGTTGATTTGAGAGAAAAGGAAGGAGGGGGGAAGAAAGAAGGGGAAAGAAGGAGGGGGAGAGGGGAAGACAGAAAGTGGAAAAGAAAAGGGATAGGAAGAAAATTAGTAGATTGGGATGAGGGGGAAGGAAGGATGTTGGACTAGATGAACCCTCACTGGTCTGATCCAGCAGAGCTCTTCTGATGTTCTTATCAGTGAAGGCCTCGGCCTCCCTGCCCTACTGTTGGCCCTCCAGAAGAACTGATTGGCCACTGTGTGAGACAGGATGCTGGACTAGATGGACCCTCACTGGTCTGTTCCAGCAGGGCTCTCCTGATGTTCTTATCAGGGGAAGGCCTTAGCCTCTCTGCCCTGTTGTTGGCCCTCCAGAGGAACTGGTTGGCCACTGTGTGAGACAGGATGCTGGACTAGATGGACCACTGGTCTGATCTAGCAGGGCTGTTCTGATGTCCTTATCAGGGGAAGCCTCGGCCTCTTATGCCTTGTTGTTGGCCCTCCAGAGGAACTGGCTGGCCACTGTGTGAGACAGGATGATGGAGTATATGGACTACTGAATCTGCTTACTTTGCAAAATCAGACTGTCAACTGAAAACTTGTTTAGGTAGGATATAATTGTGTTTCACACATCTCCTTCCCTGAGTCATGGGACATTCCAACCCCTCTTCTTTACAATGTTAGTTGCTGGTTTGAAGAACTAGCACCCACTGGATATTATTTTGCTTTGTAATCTGTTCACAAATGTATAGGAATTATTACAGGGCCGACAAGGAAGCAAGGCACAACTAGATTCACAGCAACATCAGTTCCAAAGCAACTCCAGAACTAACTGGCACACAGAAATCTCTTAGAACCTCTGCCAGCCAAATCCAAGATGAAAAACTATTTCTTTGCATATCTGTCTCATGTTCACCTTTCAAACAGGCTTAGCAAGTACAACTTTCATTCCTGTCAAGCTTTTTTAAACACAGGGCAGACCAGTGGGCCATCAAGGACCAAACCCAGACATATTTGCATAGCTGTAGGATATCCTTCACAACATGCTGTTTTTAAAAATTGGTCACTATGCATGGCTCTGAAATGTTGCATGATTGTGCATAGCAAGCTGGTGCTAGGCAGATCAACTCCCAGTCCCCCACCCCCCCCCGCAGCCTCCCCGCCCCCACAGAAGCAAAGCGCAGCTTCGACTGATGCTGATGATGGTGAAGTGAAGGCTGCAAAGTGCTGTCCCGGCTTCCCCCGGGACTCCCGCCAGGAGGAAGGGGAGGTGGGGGCCTGGGGAAGGGAGAGCCACCCCCATGGCAGCCCCCCCCCACATTTACCCAGGGCGATGGCGGCAGCGATGGAGTGACAGCCAGGAGGCCCGGGTGCCCAGCGAGGGCCCGCAGTGGGGAGAAGGCTCAGCCAAGCAGCAGGCAGATGGCGGTACAGCAGCCAGATGACCAGCACAGCCAGTGCCCAACGAAGAGGAGGCCCAGTGCCCGTGGCGGGGAGAGAACTCGCCCGGGCAGCAACTGGGTGGCCCAGGAGCAAAGGCCGCAACCAGGGCTTGAGGGCCTCCAGGAGGCGGGCCTGGGAGACATGGGGTGACGGCTGGCTGAGAGGTGGAAAAGGGAGGCGCTGGGAGGCCAGCAGTGTACCCTGTGGATGCACAGAGCAAGGAAAGGGGAAACAAGGATGGTGTTGCGTCCTTCCCTTTGAAATCCCAGCTCTTCCAGGCAGTGCCAGCGAGGGCCTGCCCATGGCAGCTCCAAAAAGCATGGCAGCCACCATGTGCAGTTGCCGCATGGGCCTGGGCTGAGGGGATAGTTGCCTCACGCAGCTTGGGACTCAACGGGAGCTTGGCCAGCCAGCTCTAAGGGGAAAAAAAGACCTTTCTTACCTCTTGGACTCAGCTCAGTCTGTAGGCTCAGGAGGAGGAACACAGCAACGGCCAGCAAGCAGATCACCCACCAAACGAGGACTGCTGGGAGTAGGCGGAGCTAAGGAGGTGAGGCAGGGCCAGCTGGAACGCTGTTCCGGTGCGTTCCAGCACAGAAATAGCCCTGCAGATTCAGGGATTTATGATTTGTGTTCAATCTCCATCTTGTTGCTGTAAGTTTTATTAATTGTTTTATGGCTTAAATGATTGTACAATAATTGTTTATAATGACTATTGTAATCTGCCCTGCTGTGCAGGGAAGGGAGGACTAGAAATTCAATTAATAATATGAATAAATAAATTATACCCTTCTGTGTTCCCACCCCAAATGCCACCCTCCCCAGGTTCTACCCTAGGGTTGCCAGCCCCCAGGTGGGAGCAGGGGATCCTCTGATTTTACAGGCTCTTGCCAGCCACGGGCCAGTTGGTCGGTAGGGGGAAGCCCCACCCCAACAACCACAACTCAGTGTGACGTCTCCAATGTGATGTCATGCGTGGTGACATTGCCCCACCCCCCACTCCCGGAAAGTTCCCTCCCACCTGGCTCCGCTCTCTGCAGGAAAGCACCTCCTTGACCGAGCTGAAACTGCTCTGGCGTCCGCGAAGCTCCTCCCAACCTGGCTGCACCCCCACCAATTGCCATCCACTTGGGAGCTGGGGAGGGCCCCGCAGCTGCAGGCCTACGGACAGGCGTTCTCTCTCTCCCTCCCTCCCCACAGCGCCCTGCTACAGAGGGCAGCCGTGGGAGACCGGGAAGAGGAAGGGGACGGGACCAGACTGCGGGGAAGGGCGCACAGGGCGCGTGGGGCAGCTGAGGCGAGCGGTGGCTTCCTGACAGATTTGGAGTGGGGTGGGGTCCACCGGCATGGAGGTGAGACCTGGCAACCCTACTCTACCCCCCAAGATCACCAAGAATTTCCGAACCAGGAGTTGGCACCCCTATGGGTAACCTGGGTGTCAGCAAATTAATGGCCATGGCCTTTCATTTGGTAAAACATATTTTCATTGGCTATGTTATAAAGTCCATACTTTCTTTATAAAAGTTTCAAGACTAAATTATGGGTATAGTTCAGTAAGTCTCACCACAGCTCTTCTTTCTATCAGGTAAAATCTAATGCTGCCTCATCAGACTTATTAAGACTTTGAAATCCTTCTTCACAACAATTTGCAGCTCAAAGCCGTACTTCATGCTGTGGCAACAGAGAAAACATTGGAAGGTCTGTTTCAACAAGATGGAAGAACAGAGATGAGCGCTTTGTAATCTGAGATTAATGGATAAAGGAGGCTAGAGGGAAAACACATTTCCTGTTTTTAAAAGAAATTACCCACTTAGTTAATGCAAGGCAACCCACTGCTTTGAGTCTAGAGATCCGGATTAGAGAACCTGGGTACATAAAATGAAAGGGAAGGATATGTGATGGCTCTCAGCAATCTTTAATGATGGAATGACTCTCTGGAGACAATATAAAATTGAGATTATACCAGGGCTTTTTTTGTAGAAAAAGCACAGCAGGAACTCATTAGCATAACAGGCCACACCCAACAGCAGGAACATATTAGCATATTGGGCCACACCCCTGACAACACAGCTCATTAGCACATTAGGCCACACCCCCATGTTACCAGAAGTGTGGTCATCCAGCCACACTCACCTTTTGCTTCTTATTCTGTTTACCTTGTTTGTTGTCAAAACCCAGGGCTTTTTTTTGTAGCAGGAACCCTTTGCATGTTAGGCCACACACCCCTAATGTAGCCAATCCTAATGAGTTTCTGCTGTTGGGTGTGGCCTATTATGCTAATGAGTTCCTGCTGGTCGTGGCCAACTCGGGAGCCAGCTGGAACTCCATTCCTGTGCGTTCCTGCCCCAAAATAGCCCTGGATTATATATACACACACACACAATCTTGTTTCTTTGATCTCAGTGTTTCTTGCCAATGAGTGTACACCCCGTAGGCCTTTATAATACCACCTTGAATTCTCTGGAAGAAAATCACTGAATACCTCTAGACCAGAGGTCCTCAACCTTTCTGATCCTGCAGGCACTTTTGGAATTCTGAGACAGCAAGGTGGGTGCAGCAACAGAATGGCTGCCACAAAATAGCTGCCTCAGAAGCAGAACTAGCCATGAAATCATTGCCACAGCTTAACTTCAGTAACACAGTGTAGATCCTAATGCTGTTGTGGCAGCTGCAGCCAAAGCAACATTTTTTTTAAATTGCACAACTAATCAAATCTCCAGTAGTCAATCAGAAGCCTTGACAGGCAAAAGCCCTAACTGGCCCCACCCACTTCATAAAAACACCTGGCAGGCACCAGAAAAGATGTCAGTGGGTGCCATTGTGCCCAAGGGCACCACATTGAGGACTCCTGCTCTAGGTCGAAGTGTAATGCCATAGTAAGATGCCCAAGGTAAGAACATAAGAACCTGCTGAATCAGACCAATACTACATCTAGTCCACCATCCTGTCTCACACAATGACCAACCAATTCCTCTGGATAGTCAACAACAGGGCATAGAGGTTTAGGCCTTCCCCAGATGTCATCTCTTGGTTCTAGGATTCAGAGATTTAGTGCCTCTGAATATGGAGGTTCCCCTCAATCACCATGCCTAGTAGCTATTGATAGACTAATCTTCCATGAATCTGTCTAATTTGTCTGAGCTATTTATTCCTGTGGCCATCACCATATCCTCTGGCAGTGAATTCCACCTTTTAATCACTCTCGATGTAAAGTAGTATTTCCTTTTGTTGATCATGAACCTACTGCCCATCAGCATCATTGGATGCTCTCGAGTTCTAGAATTTTGGGAGAGGGAGACAAAGTTATCATTGTCAACTCTCTCCACCCCGTGCATAATTTTATAAACCTCTATCATGTCCAGTGTTCCCTCTAAGATGAGTTAGTGTGAGCGAGCTCACAATTTTTTAGCCTCCAGCTCACACACTTTTGCCTTGGCTCAGGAAGGAGGGCTCCAGAGCTAACTGATTTATGCTGTAGCCAAATCACTCGCTCACAACTTTAAAGCCAGTAACTCACAAAGCAGAATTTTTGCTCACAAGACTCCAAAGCTTAGAGGGAACATTAAACTAAAGGGGCCAATTTTAGAATTCTGGCACCCACTACTCTTTTATAATAAGGGAGAGATTTCTGCCCCATCTTATCTCTGCATGATCAAGGTAGATATATGAAACATGTGCAAAGGACACACATGCAAATATATTGTTTTTAGAGAGTATGTTGTCAATTGAGGGACAGCCAACAGGTTTACTCAAGATTGGCTGCCATTTCTTACTATCTTGTACAGTCCCCAGTGGAAATGTGTTTGTGAGTAGAGTTTGAGGGTTTCAGGTCACAACTTGGAGTGCATGTATGCCTCATTAACATCTCCCCTGCAGTGAAGTAAGGGAATCTTGGCTTCTGAAAGTTCAATACTTTGTCGAAAGCTTCGTTTTATTCTCAATCTCTTACCTAATAATCCCTAACATAGAGTTTGCCTTTTTACCACTGGAGCACCCTAAATTGACACTTTCATTGAGCTATCTACTTTGACCTCAACATCTTTTCCCCTCTCAGTCTCAGCAAGTTCAGACCCCATAGCCTATAACTGAAGTTGGGATTTTTTTCTCCCAATGTGCATCACTTTATACTTGCCAACATTGAACTTCATTTGCCACATTGCCACCCACTCACCCAGTTTGTGGAGGTCCTCTTGGAGCTCTTCACAGTCAGTTTTGGCTTTCACCATCCTGAATAATTTGGTGTCATCTGCAAACTTGGCCACTTCACTACTCACTCCCAGTTCCAGATAATTGATGAATAAATTAAATCGTACCGTCCCCAATACCGATCCTTGTGGGATCTCCCGCCCCGCTTACTTCTCTCCATTGTGAGAACTGTCCATTGATGCTTCCTGTCATTTAACCACTTTTTAATCCATTACAGAACCCGTCCTCTTGTCCCATGGTTGCTAAGTTTACTCAGGAGTATTTAGCGAGGTACCTTGTCAAAAGCCTTTTGAAAGTTCAGATATAAAATGTCTACCGGATCACTGTTGTATATGTGCTTCTTCACATTCTCAAAGAATTCCAAAAGGTTGGTGAGGCAGGACTTCCTTTTGCAGAAGCCATGCTGATTTTTGGCTACATAACATACCATATTTTCTGTTAATATGTTTATGTATTTATTTAAAACATTTCTGCCCCATCTTATCTCTGCAGGATCAAGGTAGATATATGAAACATGTGCAGAGGACAGGCATGCAAATATATTGTTTTCAGAGAGTGTGTTGTCATTTGAGGGACAGCCAACAGGTTTACTCAAGATTGGCTGCTATTTCTTACTATCTTGTACAGTCCCCAGTAGAAATGTGTTTGTGAGTAGAATTTGAGGGTTTCAGGTCACAACTTGGGGTGCATGTATGCCTCATTAACATCTCCCCTACTCAAAGGGTCAGCAACCCTCAGGAAAAAAGGCAATCCTCAGTGATCCCTAGTTCTTCCTGTGTTAAGTGGTCATGAAAACAACAAAAGGATTTGTCTCTGTGCAGTGAAGTAAGGGAATCTTGGCTTCTGAAAGTTCTATACTTTATCAAAGGCTTCTGAAAGTTCCTTCACCCAATTTCCCTAAGCCATTTACTGGAGATGGGAAAAGTGTGCCTGTGAAGGGACCACAGGGGGAGCAGGTGAGAGATGTCTGTGTTGTAGAGATCTTAAGGAGGCATGTGAACTGCAGGATGCAACTTCGTAACCTTAATCGGCTTGTGGTTTGCTGTCTGTGACAGTATTCTGATCCCTAACCAGGTATTTGCATGTCATCCATGTTTTCAACACAACATAGCAGCCTTGTGATCTCCCCAGTCTACGGTTGCCAATTCCAGATTGGGAAATTCCTGGAGTTTTGGAGAAGGGAGGACCCTAAGTGGAGTTTAATACTGCCATAGAATCTACCCTCCAAATTGGCCATTTTCTTCAGGGGTAGTGACCTCTATCAGATGGAGATCAGTTGTAAATAATTCCAAGAAATCCCAAAGCCCCGCCTGGGAGTTGGTAACCCTACCCCAGGCCTGTGTACATTATCTTCAGAAGAAGAATTATGCCTCAGTAAATGTGTTAGCCTTCATAGCACATTATAATCTGTGTCATTTTTGCTACCACATTCTAACTTGGTTACTTTTCTGGAACTCATTCATATAGTGTGTTGTGTTACGAGATAACAAAAGCTGAACTCTGTTCAGACTCCAATATGTTCCAGGGATGAATCAGAAGTTGAATGGGCTCAAAGGGTCAACAACCCTCAGAAAAAAAGGCAATCCTTAGTGATCCCTAGTTCTTCTTGTGTTAAGTGATCATGAAAACAACAAAAGGATTTGTCTCTGGTGTTTGAGGTCACCCAAGACCCATCAGAGTCAGCAAGGGAGTGTGGCTGATAAACAAACTGGACAGAGTGGTGACCAAGGATATTTGGGGGGATATTGTCATTAAAAATTCATATTAATCTCGTCTTTGTTACATCCTATAAGGTGATCCCCTCAGGCGTTAAAGTAATTGAGAGTACATTATAAGAATGGAAGAACTGGTTTGCTGGATCAGACCAAGGTCCAGCAACCCCAGCATCCTCTTTCCATCAGCTGTTAACTCACATGAAGCTGATAGCCACCACCTTTTCTTTGACCTCAACATCTGTATTCAAAGGTATACTGCCTCTGAACATGGAGGTTCCATTTAGCTGTCATGACTTATAACTGTTAATAGACCTAATCTCCATTGATTTGGATAATCCTCCACAGATAACTCAGCAGACTCATGTTATGCAAGAAATGGGCAGTTATGGCTACCTGGAACAGGTAACTTTAATAAATGCATATCATTACTGTGTTTGCAGCAAGTAAAGCGACCTTTTAAAGGCATATCTAAAACATTTTACATGTGTATAGTAAAAACCTAATGTGTGAAGCAGTTTTCGCCTCCTAAAAGCCTTACTTTGGATGGTTTGTGCAAATTGGTTGTGACTTGCTGGGGTTAAATTGCTTAGCCCTTATTCACACACACAGAGGTTAGCATTTTCAGCGAGAGCTTTCCTGTATGAGTAGTGAGAAAAAACTGTAACAATGATTCACCCTCATGTGCTTCTATTTGGAAGTGCCTTCCATTTAAAAATAAATAGGTAGGAATTTCCTCTTCCCTAGCATCTCTCCAAATACCCTGTAATGCATCCATTACAGACCACCGTGTTGCCGCAGAGCTACAACAGATTGCGCTTTGCACAGAACAGTGGAAGCAAAAGAGTTTCCTGCCAGTCACTTGTGTTGAAGCCACTCCTCTTTTGCAGAGAGATTTTGTTTCTGATTTGAGTTGGGAGGACCAATCAGGGGGCTCACAACCGTTTTTTACTGTACTGTCAGATTGCAGCCTTCTCCCGCTCCTGCTAATCTGTGTAGCCTTCTTTGGTGTAGACCACAGCAGGCTGCCTCTACACTCACATGCACTCTTTCATGCACACACACACTCAGCCCTGAAACCTGTTTCACTGCTGATGTTTCAAATCAGGTGGAGGCTCCTTTTTCGTCCAGCTTTCACAGCTCAGTTTTCACTCTGGGTTTCAGCAGCAGCAGCAGCAGCAGCAGCAACAGGACTGGGAAATTTCTTTGCCACCAGCAGCCTTGCGATTTAAATGTCATCCATGGACATTTCTGCCTCGGCTCCAGCATCGTCAGTCTTGTTCACTGATAGTGAGATTAAGGAGCTTGGATTCTCAAAGGCTCACATTCAAGGGCACTGGCTGTTAACATACTGAGCTACATCTGCTTCTTGGCTAAGACCGAAGAAAGACATCTTAAGCCTGGAAATCCTGCCTGTGCTTGCTCTCTAGCGCACTCACACTCTCTCTCGTGCACAGAGGCAGCACGAGAGGCATATGCTGCAGCAGGTTCTTTTTCTGATTCCAAAAGGCGGCTTCACTTTCTCAGACCCGGGGACAAGATGATGAACTGAAAGTCTCCCATCTCCGTGGAAGAAAATCACAGGAATCAGCTCCTGAAGAGCAAGCTAAGCAGCAGGAGAAGAAGGAAAGGAAGGACAGTGGATGAGAATTAAGAACACAACCAAACAGGAAAAGAAAACAGGTGGAAGGTTTGCAAGAGCCGGTTTAGATTTTAAAGTGGGGATTTCCCCTCCATTTTTCTCTGTTCCTTTTGGCTTTAATAATTTAGCCAGACCAGCTTGCAGAACCTGTCTCCAGCCTCCTTCCCCAGCTGCTGCGTGCTGCTGTTGCTCTTGCTGACAGAAGAAACGTGTGAACAAAGCAGAAGAAGAAAAAATGCCAGCCATCCTGGTAGCCTCCAAAATGAAATCCGGACTACCGAAGCCTGTCCACAGCGCTACACCCATCGTTCACGTCCCAACAGCGAGGACCATCCCGCAGCCCTGTTACCTGAAGTTTGGAAGCAAGGTGGAGGTGAACAAACCATCCTATTCCAGCCAGATCCCCCTCAAGTCGACGAATGGCCACGAGAATGCAGGGGATGGCTTCCCTCCAAAGAAGAGTAGCTCCACAGAAAATGGCTTTGACACACAGGTCAGCAACAATGGTGCCAGAGTGGCAGGGTGTGTGGATGGTGGTTTATAGGATTCTGCTCCCACTTGTGTGCAGTGCTGGGATAAGGACAGTATTATCATGCTGATGGAGTGTGTGCTGTGCTTCTGATAGATCCATATATTGTGAAGGAAATAGATTTTTTTTTTCCCCAAGTGAGCAGTAAGGGGAATTAGGTGCTCCTAAAAATGTGTATGTCTATAGGTTTGTTCTTATTTGTGATAGCATGAATATGTTAGTAATAGTAAGGCTATTGACAGTGGGGGATGCTTTATTTGTGATCCTATTATGTGTGTTTGATATTGCCTTTGGAGAGGCACTTGTACTTTACTCTTCTGTGTTTTGAGTGTGTAAGATGATGGCTGAGTGGGTCTGTTGTGTTACTGATGGCACTGGGGGTGTTTGTTCATGTTACTGGAAACACAAGAAAAGCTGGCTGTAAAGGCTGCATGTTGCAGCTATGCTGCTGTGTGTGGCTGGGTATCATTTGTGGGAGGGCGTGTGGCGACCATGTGTGAAGTGGTGGTGAAGCATGTTCAGTATTAAGCTCTATAAGCAATGCACTAATGGTAAGGCATACGAGGCATTTGCATTCAATGTAGAAGCAGCATAGTGACATTGTCCATGCCTCAGTTAGTTGCCTGGGAATTTAAAAAAAAGGTTAAGTGGAATTTCCTCTCTGTGTTCCTGTCATCTTGGATATAGCAATTTATTTTTAATATCCAGTGTTCAGATTTCATTAGGATGTATATTTGGATGCTTCTTTAAATGATGATGCTTTATATGGTGAAAGACTGCAGGTCTGTCTGTGTGCTGACTTGTTTTATTTTTGTGAGCATATTAGTATTTTCAGCATGGATCAGATTGCCTCTGTGCTGCCAGTGCCCTAATGCGCTCAACAGCAGTGTGGGCAGATAGTAAATGCTCACATACTACCGGGTAAGCAAAGCAGATGGTCTCCTGCTGCAAACAAGACTAATTAACATTAGCTGAAGGTTGCCATGTCCAGAGCATGCATTCTGGAAACAGCTTTTCATGCTTCAAGCCCTGTCTGTGTGGCCAGAGCATGCATTCTGGAAAACAGCTTTTCATGCTTCAAGCCCTGTCTGCAGCTGCTTGAACTGGATAGCAAGTGGTTCGGCCATGTTGAAGTTTTATGCCTAAAGAAAAATGCTATTGGTTTATTTCCTTAGCACCGCCGGGGAATCCTGGGCCATTCTTGTAGATCTAGGCTTCGCAGTCGGTGGCCTCCTAACCTACTCTGCTGAGAAATAGCGTGGCTGCCGATTGAGTGTATTTGGCCTCCTGCCCTGCATTTTAGGGGATGCTGCGCTTTCCTGGCAGACAGAGTGACGTACCAGGCCTGACGCGTGCAGCTGTACCAGTTCCTGGGGGTGGGGTGTGTGACATGATAGCACTGGTGTCAGGGAAGTGGCAGCAGACAGACTGACCTTTGCATCACATCACACTCCGAGGGGAAGCACAAATGCTCTTTCGATTTTCTATATTTCATTAGCAAAAACTCAACATTTACAAAAAGAATCTCGTGTTTAAAATAGTGATACAAAAATGAAATGATATGGAAATGGGGAACAGGGGTAGGGGGAAAAGATTTAATTGTACAAATCCTAAGAAAGTTTAAACCATGTAGCATCTGTCTGTGGCTTATCTTGTTATAGTTATATGGGCCATCCATATGCACTATCAATGTATGCTATATATTTTAGGAACTAAAAAATGAATCAATTAGTATTAATTGGGTTTCTCTTTCCAGGCAGGGAGGGGGAGGATAACCCACATGCCCAATCCATAGCTGGAAGCCTGAGGAAACGTTTCTCATTTGCAAATCCCAATAGCTGTAATAGGACAAAAGGCTCATTGGGAGTTCAACTTGTCTCTGGAATTATCTCTCTGTATCTGTATTGTTGGTAATCATGGGTGCTTGGGTCTAGCCCTTTTTTGAAACTCTAACACTTCTTCAACAGGTCCTGCTATGGACCATCACCTGTTCTCTTCTGAGCTGTCTCCAGTTAATTTTCCCTTGTGTCCTGCATCATGAAAGACTTGCTTCTCCTTCGTCTGTGTTAAATTGGTTGTATGTCCACTGGGCAGGAATTTTGGAACCTTTATGTTTTGTGGACACTAAATAATTCAGTAGTTTAGCCCTTTTAGATCTTTGAATTGTGTGTGGGGGGTATACAATGAATGTGCACAGGGGGAGAGTGGGATTGTGTCAACAAGTTCTGCAACAGCCCATACATGTTCATGGGAATGGGTCTATATAGAACCAGTTGGGATCCTAAAAATCACACATTCCAGTGTACATTGGGGACAGAGCTTGTACATATGTTGTAACAGAGCTTGGAGCTGTAATCCCACTCTGTCCGTTCATGCTCATCATCACTGCTTAGAACATCTGAAAAGGACTAATTTATATAAGTCTGATAGTGTCTGTAGAAATGCATTTAGAGGTGTCACACACCAGCCAATTACACAAATTGCTATTTGCTCCACACCTATTCAGCTCCACACACATTCAGCTATAACATTCCCACACACACACACACACACCCCTAAACTCTGGTAATCTTTGTTTATGGAATGAAAAACACCACAAACCCCAAAACACTTGTGTCTTTCAAATCTATCTCAAGACTTCTGCATAATGTTTTGCAGTTATTGTATGTTTTGATATGTTATACTTAATCTTAGTAAACATTTCAAAATTTTTAAAAAATCTAGCTTGTGACATCAGTCAACAAAGCTCAAAAACAACAACTGAAGGCTTGCTAGAGGCTGCCTTGCAGAAAGGATTCCTATAAGATGGGTTGGAATGTAATAGTGGTTAATTGGGGCAGGGAAGAACATCTTGCATGGCTGATGGAACTGATGGACATGCCCCTGAGAAGAAAAGTGCTCTGACGTTCGGTGGGTCTCCTGTGTATAATACAAAACAGCTTTGATGTGTTGCTGTAGGCAGAGGTCATTTTGGGGGGGAATGCGGGGGAACACAGTTCCCCCGGGTGAGGTACAGGGGGCGGGGCACATGACGAAGCCCCGCCCCCCGCTTCCGCCCCCCCTGCTTCCGGCCCTCATTCAGCCAGGAGGAGGCAGGAGAAGAGGGAGGGTAAGTTGCTTCCTCCCTGCCTCTCCCCACCCCTGCCTGCCTGGGGCCAGGGAGGGCCTTCACGGGGCTTCCTTGCACTCCCGCCGTGATGTCAGGGGGTGTGGCATATGCTAATGAGTTAGGCTAATGAGTTCCCCTAGCTCTTTTTCTACGAAATGACCCCTGGCTGTAGGTCTGGAACCAAATATGGGTTGTGAAGCCTCTACAAGTTGGATGTAGACCAACCCTCTCTAATGGCCTCCCTTGCCCTTTCCATTGCTCTCTTTTGTATTTTGGTAACCAAGATCTGACCCTGGAAACAGTACCTGCTATGTCACATGGTGTTTTTTTAAAATACACTACACAATTACAGGGAAGGGGAATGGATCACTAAAACTAAAAAAGAAACTAAACAAAGGCAAGGATCATATTTCAAAAGTTACAGTCTTGTCTATCGTTCTTACAAAACCTTATAGTAAAATATAAGCTCTGTGATCAATGTCTTAATTCCTTAATAAAGCTGATTTGAGCCAGGTAGTTTATAGTCCATTATGTTTTGTTGTTCTTCTTGGCCCCGTTCACACGGCAAATTTGCCACGGAAGAGCCATGATGGAATGGCGGATTTTCCGGGCGCGATCACACCACAACATCTGGCAAGTGGAGCGAACCCGTGGCCAAACCGTGGCATGCCGCCGAAAATGTGTGAAAAAACCCCCCTCCTCGAAGGTACTAGTAAACGGTTTGCCACGGGCTGCCTCTGGACTCCCTCTGTATGATCGTGCTGGCGTGGCTTTTCCCTCCAGCTGTCTTCGTTGCAGCGCACACGCCACGGGCCGGAACCGTGGGTTGCTGCTGACGTGTCTAATCGCGTTGTCGCGCGTCTTATTGCGGCGCTGCAAATAGCCATGCCTCCACCCCCCCGCGTTTTCTGGCCCTTGTGATCGGGGCCCTTGTTTATATTTCGCATTTACTTTTCTTGTATTTCAGTTGAACTTTAAGTCATTTAGGGGCATCCTCTCCTTTTTCTGAGTCCAAAACCTCAGAGGTACTACCAGAACTGCTTGAGGTGTCTTCTGATTCACATTCACTTTTTTCTTTGTCTTGGATACTGTCCTTATTTTTCCTTTCCTCTTTCATCGGGCTTTGCTGTTGTTCCAAAAAGTATTTTGCTTTCTGGGCATAGTCAATCCTGATCTTCTTATCATTATAATTAAAAAGAAGTCCTTCTGGGAATATCCATCTATAGGGGGTTGAGTTATTTTGTAGGAAGGAAGTTAAGTCTTTGTATTGCCATCTTCGTTTTTGCACCTCAGTTGGAATATCTTCTAAGATTCTCACTTCTTGGGCCCCGGTCACATGGGCCGGATATCGCTGGGGGGGGGAGGCGTGGCTGTTTGCCCTGGAGTGAACTACCGCGCGGCAGCCGGATCAAACGTCCCGCCCGACGTCCCGCTGACATCCCATGGTTGGGGGGAGGTGCCGATCATACCTCACTCCTGCAGCCCGGCAAAGAAGTGGCGCTGCGGGGGTTGTGGGGTTTTTTAACCCAAGTGTTCGCATGCGCCATTGGGTGCTTGTGCGCACCCGTGGAGACTTGACCAAAAAAAGGTTTTGCGACGGGACATGGGCAGGTGCCGGATGCCATGAGCTAACACCGGAAATGTGATCTGACGCCCGCCCTTGCCCTGCGGTTTCCGGAAACTAGTACCTCAGAGGTACTAGTTTTTTACAGCGCATCTTCGGAGTGAAGCCTCGGGTGAGCCACGGGAGCCCTACGCTTTCCAGATGTGGCAGTGAGATCATGCCCGGAATATCCGCCTATCTTCCGTCTCTCTAGAATGCCTACTACTCCGTGTGACCGGGGCCTTGGTCTTTCACTTTCAGGGTTTTCCCAGATGTTGCTTTCAAGACTGCATCTCTAGTAGATCTTTTGGAAAATTTAACAAATATTTCACCAGGTAGCAGTTTGAGACCCGAGTGTGCTGAATCACGGAGTGAGCTCCCATCTCTAGTTCCAGCTCCTGCCAACCTAGCAGTTCGAAAGCAAGAAATCGCAAGTAGATAAATAGGTACCACTTCAGTGGGAAGGTAACAGTGTTCCATGCGCCTTGGTGTATAGTTATGCCGGCCACATGACCACGGAAATGTCTTTGGACAGCGCTGGCTCTTTGGCTTTAAAACGGAGATGAGCACCGCAACCCTAGAGTCGGATTCGACTGGCTTTCGAGCAAGGGAACCTTTACCTTTACCTTTAAGTTCGATAGGCCAAGTCCATATCATTTTGTAATAAATCCTGTTTAAGCTCCATCACTGGTGCTAATGCTTGACTTAATAGTTCTTTTAATTTTCCCCCTTTCTGTTCTGGGATATCCTGGAAGCGTAGGACATACATTGATCTCTCCATTTGTAGTTGCAACAATTGTCCTTTATCAGAAATTCACTCTTTTTCCACTTCTTCCAGCTTCTGTGTAATATCTTTAGTTTTTGCCTCCACTTTCTTAAGGACTATATCAGTCTTATCCGTTCTTTTGTCAATTCCCATCAGTTGCTTTTGAACACCATCGAGTTTGTTGTTGATGTTAGACATCTGCTCCAGTAGAGGGTGCAGTGCCGTTGCAAGCATGTTGGAGAAATCAGTAGCTGTTTCCGGCATTCCCGTAGGAGGTTTCTTCTCCG
>NW_015168709.1:126336-145074 GCF_001447785.1 Gekko japonicus
GCATTCCTGTAGGAGGTTTCTTCTCCGGCGCCATTTTTCTTCCTCTACCGGACATTGTTTACACAAGAAAAAAGATTTTTAGTTTAAAGTAAAAGTTTTTTGATTTACATGTGCTTTGGACTTTTGCACCTTCCAGTTTTGTTTACAGTCTCTCTCGGTCAGTATCATTTCCCCCCCTCTCAGCTTGTTGCTTGGGAACCGTTAAGTTTCATTGGGGGGGAATCCCCAACTCCTCCCCTCCCACTATTTTGCCTCATAGATAGTTCTGTTTATTTTAACTTGGCTCAACTGCTTTGAGGAGGATTGCTTAATTCACAGTTTATCGCTTTTGAAGTGTAGTAAGAACGTGTTTACACTTGATCTCTTGCCCACTCCATCCGGCAGTCAGCTCTAGATCCCATAACGGCTTTGCAACAGCAGGACTTCTTGGGGTAAGGAGAGCCTTAATTCCTTGGCCATCGCCTTGGAAGAGGCACCCCTCCGCACCCCAGGCAGAGAGCCCCCTGCAAGGGCTCCAGGGAGGTTCGGAATGATCCTTGGCGTGTCCTCATCAGAGCTCGATGGGACACGTCCGACCTGCGAGACACTAAAACTGGAAGTTTCCCGTGTCATATGTTAATTGGTATTTTTTCTTCTTCACTGTATATACATGTAAAACATGTATATGAGTAAAACATGTCCTGATCAAGTAAAATTAGGTGAGTTTCTTAGAATCTTGAGGGGATTAGAGGTGGTAATGGAGAAGAAGAGGGTGATCAAAGACTGGAATGTAACCTTGTATGTAAAGACTGTGTAGTGGCCAGTTTGGTGTAGTGGTTAGGAGCACGGACTCTAATTTGGGAGAACTGGATTTGATTCCCCACTACTCCACATGCAGCTGCTGGTGTGACCTTGGGTCAGTCACAAGTTCCTTCAAAGCTGTTCTCTCAAGGGCAGTTCTTGAAAGAGCTCTCTCAGCCCCACCTACCTCACAGGGTGCCTGTTGTGGGGACGGGAAGGGAAAGGAGATTGTAAGCCGCTCTGAGACTCCTTCGGGTAGTGAAAATCCAATCTCTTCTCTTCTTCTATATTGGGATGCCACTTGCCTAGTATTCATAGTGGTGGCCGCTGCACCCTTTGTGTGATGTTTGTTGGTTCCTTAAAAACATTTGGTTAGTCATTGTAGACAATGGAATGCTGAACTAGATATATGCTGAGGTCATAGTTTGCCTGGGCCCCTCCCCCCAAAACTTTGGGCCAGCCTTAGATGGGTCACCATACCAAGTAAATTTGGACGTGTAGGTTATCATACCAAAAAGGATGGAAACCGCTGTCTTACAGCACCTCATATTCAAAGCAAGGAAGGAGTCATTAGTATAGGTTCTGTTCGGGAAAGTACATGCAGCACATTTAAGAGCCACAGGAGAAGGAGCTATCATGCTTCTTCTTCTTCTTTTTTTTAAGTAACTGCTCTCTCCCATTATATCCTGGGCCAACCAAATTCAGAAATTCTGGATGGGAAAAAGCAGAGTTAAGGTCAAGAATGTATTCGTTGAGCAATCTGTGCTGTCCAGCCAGCTCAGTGCTTCATTGGACCAGGCTATAAGTTTTTCTGATAGTCATGAACACAAAGTAGGAGTTAAAAAGTATTATTCTTGTATTTTATAAATAATTTTAATATTTTCTTTCCTATTTCTGATCATTTAAATTTTGGATAATCTGAGAACCACACTATTCTGGGAACTATCAGTCGATAGGCAGTCTTATTTACAGATTTAAAACATATAAAACCCTTTCTGGACCTTCATTGTAGCCAAAATGTGGAGGAAGGAATAGGATCACATTCCTTGTCCCCGTGAACCACCCTGACCTCCAAGCATTCATTGCAAAGCTGGAATAGAGCCTATGCATGTAGAAACATAAGCCTGTAGTTCCTGTCTGTGCAACTGGGGACCATTTAAAATGCTAATTTGGGGCTATGGTAAAGTAAGCTGGCACAGGGAATGAAGACCCTTGTACCCAGAGATGGGAAGGGAGCTAGATCACAGTTGATCCCTTCCTCAGGATGCCACAAGGACACTGACCTAAAGTGGTCCGAGTGGGAAGTGAGTTCCTTGTGGCCCTTTCCCCTGGTGTAGGAAGGTGACACTGCATACATATTTTCTCTGTCTCCCTTCTACAGTTTACTCAGTGCTAGGGTGGACTACTCTGACTAGAGAAATTCCTGGAGATTTGGGGTTTGAGCTGGCAGAGGGGGGGGTAAGATTTGGGGAAAGGAGGGACCTCAGCAAGGTATAATGCCATAGAATTGCTCTCCAAAGCAGCCATTTTCTCCAGAGGAACTAGGGTTACCAAGTGCTTTTTGAGCCGCAGCGGGGGACTTCCGGCTGGCGATTGGAGAGTTTGCGCGTGCAAAGCGTGTGCGCACCGCACGCACGTCACCCAGAAGTGACGTGACGACGCTGGGCACACTGGGGGTGGGGCCACGACCATCCAAGGGAAAACCATAGAGTTTTCCCTCAGATGACTGTGGCCCCGCCCCCAGCGTGCCCGGCGTGGTCACGTCACTTCTGGGTGACGTGCACGTCGGGGTGGGGTTCCCCCTGGGGCCCGATCCTCCAGCGGCGGGGAACGGGCCTCTGGGGCGGGGGTTTCCCCACCCCCCGGGGGGACTTGGCAAGCCTAAGAGGAACTGATCTCTGTAATCTAGAGATCAGTTGTGATTCTGAGAGATCTCCAGCTACGATTGCCAGTCCACTGATGGGGGCAGGGAACCATTCCCTGCTCCTTTCTCACTTCTTGTTTCTTGGGACCACTCAGAGCAGTGGGGGGGGGGAATGGCAGTTGGTCCAGTGGCATGACATGACTTCTGGGTTTACCCTACCAGTGAATCTAGGAATCTCTGGAGACTCCATGGTAAAACCATAGAGTTTTTGGAGATTCCTCAAGAGGAAAGATGCCATTTCCAGAGGAAAGCCATTTGAAACACACATTACTAAAAAGACAACTAGAACAAGACTGCCAGGACCGATCATCAGTGGGAAGGATCCAATTAGGCATGAAGGTGATTGATTTCAGAAGAGAGGCATGACATCATTTTCAGATTTTTTCCCCAGAAGTGATGTCATGCTGTCACCAGTGGCTACCTCCCATGTCCCCACCCCAGTCTCCCTCTGGTTGCCAACCTTGTCTCCAGGCCCCACCTGGAGGCTGCCCACCATAGTCAGTGTTCTGTTTTTCCTCATTCAGAACCTAGGCTGAACTTCCCAACTGTCTCCTACCCATCCAGCCACCTCTCAGCTAATTGCCTCCATTGGGCCTCATTCTGAAACTTATCTTCCTCTTCCTTCAAGTGATACCTCGCTCCTACTCCTGATTCCTTGTGGAAACTGTAGTAAAAGGGGCTTTCTTGTCATCGATGCTTCATACCATAAATGTTTAGGGCTAATTCTTATATTAACAGTTCTCTCTGTTAAAGTGGTCCTACAAGTTTGTCTGGTTGTCTACCTATGTAACAAGAGTAGGGTATTCTTCCAAGAAAGACACTGAAGATGGGGGGGGGGGCCAGGGGGCTGGATCTGCAGCACCAATACCTTTTTTTTTGGCAGCAGTAATATTTACTCACTTTTTCATTAAAGTTTAGTAGAACCACTCAGACCCATGTCAGGATTCCATTGAAAGTGTCAGAGTGGATTTTGGTATCTATTGGGTTTACATGTGCAAAAGTCACTAGAACATTGGGCAGTCTATGACAGCATTAACTCACGGCTCTATATAATACATCAAAGGCATCCTTGCATCTGCTGGGAGGCCCCCGGTGCATTATGCAGCAATGTGGGTTGTTGGTATTATTGACTGATGCAATGTACTGGAACCGCCACATGAACAACAAAGACTTATGAAACTTGAGGAAATACTACAGTTGCTACACCTGCCTGGTTATTATATTTAGTATGGAGTTTAGCTGCAGAAATTAATGCTGACCTGTGCTAATCTCTGCAAACTAATGCTGATACTGATTTTGGTACTACTCTCACCATTGCATTATTTTTAAAGGCATTCTTCTGTTTGAGACCATTTCCACTCTCAGAAAATTTCAAACTTGGCTAGTGCCAAGGATACAGATGGTGGGGTCAAAGCAGTCTGTGTGCAGGACTACAGCTAATTCTATTAAAACTAAATAGAGGAAACCTCAGGGTCTAACAATAACTGGCAGCAGGGCAATCAATATGTTAGAACGCAGGTTGGGCTGACAAATTCTAAAGGCAAGGCGGGGGTAATTTAAAGCGGGGTAAAAACGTTTTAGGGTGCTAAAGTCTTTCCCCACTCATGCTTGCCTCCCCAGACGACATTCCCCGACTGTTCTTCTCCATGTGGGACTTACCAGTGAGAGAAAAGGGGGAAGCGTAGGTAAGGGAAGGATCCTGCACCCCCATGACAATGGCCTCTTCCACACCTGAAACTACACCCCCCAGCAGAGACCCACTGTATCTGTTTTTGACAGTGACCCACCTTCTGAAATGCCTTGTGAAATCTATTGCCTTCATGCCTAATTGGATCCTTCCACTGATTATCAGTCCTGTCAGTCTTGTTCTAGTTGTCTTTTTAGTATTGTGTGTTTCGAATGGCTTACAATAACTTCTGCCTCTTCGTTAACTGATATTTTGATATCTAAATTTTCAGTTCTGCAAGCAGGCAGAAATAAGTTATACTGCTATTTAGAGAACATTGTTTTGGAAATATTTAAGTTGTTTCCACAGAAACCCCCATTCAAAAGAGGGCATGATAGGGATCTGAACACCCAAAATGGGATTCTCCAGTTATTTCTGTCACATTATCGGTACTTTTGTGAGCCACTATTGACTTTGTGCTGGCGTTTTAAGAAAGAAAACAGTGCTAATTAAAATGCTGTAAGAGAATAAAGTATTCCACAGGATTAGTCTGTAATGGGCAATCAGGACACAAATGCACCACAGGAGTACAACTTGTGGCAGTGTATTACATTCAGATCTCAGTATATAGAAAGACGATATCTAAACATTATCCTAGGGATGTAAATCTGTATTAATTCTGCCTGAATTTGTTTCCACTGGAGTGTGTGGAATACTGTAAGGCTTCTGTTGGATTAAGAATTGTTGAAAAACAAAAAGATGCTACCTGGGTGTGTCCAGTAGGGTAAAAAGCAGAACCCAGGCTGCGGTCACACGTAACAGAAGCCACACAAGTGAGACGGAAAACAGCCGGAGTTTCCGGGCGCGATCTCACCAGCACATCTGGGAAGCGTAGCACTCCCGTGGCTCAACCGAGGCTTCCAGCCGAAACTGCGTGGCAAAAAACTAGTACCTTGGAGGTACTAGTTTCCGGAAACTGCGGGGCAAGGGCGGGCGTCTGATCGCGTTTCCGGTGGCATCCGGCGCCCGCCCATGTCCCCTTGCAAATAAGGTGTTTTTGTTTTGTTCAAGTCTCTGTGGATGCGCATGCGCACCCAACGGAGCATGCGCATTTGTCATGTACACAAAAATAAAAAACAGTTTGCCGCAGCGCGCGCTTCTTCGTTGTGCGCCGGCTTCTCCTGTGATCAGCACCTCTCCCTTGCCATGGAACCTCCACGGTACCTCCACAGGACCTCCACAGGAGGTCTGATCGCGTAACTGCGCAGTAGTTTGCCCCAGGGCAAACAGCCACGCTTCTCCTCTGCAGTTTCCTGCCCGTGTGACCGGGGCCCCAGTTCTGTTCATAGATACCCTGGAAACAAGGACCAGTGGTGTAAACACTATTCATGTGTGCCTCCCTTGCAACCCTGATGTTGGGACCCTTTAAATCTGTGTATAAACAGACATGGGCCCTGGTCACACGGGCCGGAAAATGCGGGGGGGGGGAGTGTGGCTGTTTGCCCCGGAACAAAGTAACGCGCGGCAGCCCGATCAGACATCCTGTCGAGGTCCCGTGGTTAGGCGTTAGGGTGTCGATCAGATGGCTAGTCTGCAGCGCGGCAAAGAAGCAGCACGGTGCATTCACACCGGCAATCGCGCTGCACTGCTTCTGTGGCAAACGGGATTTTTTGTTTGTCTCACCGAAGTTTGCGCATGTGCATGATCGTTTGTGCGCATCCTGTGGGAACTTAAAAAAAAATCTAGTTTGCAAGGGGACATGGGCAGGCGCCGGATGCCACGGGATTCCAGTGGAAACACAATCAGACGCCCGCCCTTGCCCCGCGTTTTCCGGAAACCAGTACATCATAAGTACTAGTTTTTTTACTCCGCATCTTCGGCGGGAAGCCACGGGTTAGCCACGGGAGCACTATGCTTCCCAGATGTTGCGGTGTGATCGCGCCCGGAAAATCCACCTATCATCCGTATCTTTAGCGTGGCAAATGCTCCGTATGAACGGGGCCATGACTGGTATTTACAAAAAGAAGAGATTTTTTTTCAGGTATAAGACTGACTTTATAGACTACAAGAAATAGAAAAGGTAAGAAAAGCGAAGCAAGTTCAGTACCCATATGAACCCCGCCTGCAGCTACATTCCTAGATTCCACACATGAACATTCCCAGAGAAACACGGACTGTAATGGCAAGGAGGGGTCTGAGGAGGAATAGCAGTTGGAGAGACTAGAAGGGGAAGTGTCTGGAGTGGCAGAACTGCTACATGGTTGTGGGGGGGAGATAGACAACTAGCAATAAACATATAACTTCCTGCTCCCCTCCCTGATGTTAAAATGCAAGTGACCTCTGTGAGTGGGAACATGAATGAGTCACCTAGAATACTCCCCACAATATTCCTTGGGCCTCAGAAATCTGCTGTTTGTATCACAGTAAGAGTGTGGTTCAGTGGTAATCCACATACTTTATATGCAGAATATTCTAGCTTCAGCCTTTGCACCTCCAGTTATGGCATATTTGGTTGCAGGTGTTAGGGAAAAACTTCCTGAGGCCACTACCAGTCAGAATATTGCACTAGATGGACCAGTCTTTAAAAGGACCTTGAAGAGCTGGAAAATATGCAGGCAAGGGCAACCAAAATAATCACAAAATTAGACTGCTATGATGAACCCCCTGTTACTTTCCCCACCCTGAAGCAGATTTTTTCCACCAGAATTCTTAGTTCCCTTCAGGTACTGAGCTGGCCCCCAGTAGTGTGATAATATTTGTGGCTTTATAAATCTAAGGCCCCGGTCACACGGAAGATTTTGGCCCGGGAGAGGGACGGATCGGGGGCACAGCAAACGGGGGCGATCTCACCGCAACATCTAGGAAGCGGCGCGCACCTGTCCCCGATCCGTCCCTAAACCTGGAAAAGCCGCTGCAAAAAAGAACCGCCTACAGAGGAGGACTTACCTGAAGCACCACAGCAAGTGTGGCCGTGGGATCGCCGCCGCACCCGTCGTCCGGAGCAATCCAGGCTCCCGGCCGAACTGCGCACGCACACACATGCGCCGTTCAGCAGCCTCGCTCTCCTTCAGTAGCTCCCCCCCTGGCAATTGATCGTGCCGGGGAGGAACTGCGTGGCGGCCAAAAGGAATTGGATTATATTTTCAGGGAAGACATATAAGTCCTGTCCAGTTATACAGGGGATTGGCACTGAGGCAGTCCCTGATCTGTTGTGAAGGGAAATGGTTATAGACTGCTCAGGGGAAAGAAGACACATTGCAATTTCAGAATGGGGGAAGAATTTGATACACAAAAAAGTAACCTTTCCAGAAAACCTGAACAGTTTTATTATGAAACGATATGCAGAAACATTGTTACTGAAACTTAAAATACTCAGTCAACCATCTCACTGATAAGAACCAAGAATTTGTAAAAAAATTAAGCTGCTACAACACCATCTTGTCTGTCAACTGAAAAAATACTGTTTTGCCAACAACATTTACTTCAGCCTTTTCAATTCCTGACTACCCAATACCATCCCTGCCTATTAAATATTCATTATTGTTACACAGTCTCCAGTGCCATTTCAAGGGATCTAAGAAGAGGGCTCCTGTTTTCTCCTGACAAGTTCCTGGGCTGGGCAAAAGCCAAATTAGATACTGTCGCTGGGTGGGACATTTAGGCCCCCTGCCACACGGGGGGGGGGAAGTACGGCCAAAGTGCGGCTTTTTAAAGCTGCACCAAAAGAAACATATGGCAGCGGGATCACCTTTGCTTCCCACTGTCCTCAAAAGCCCGTTGCTTAGGTCACTATAAGGCTGTGATCACACACACTAAATAATCCACTTTCAATGCACTTTCAATGCACTTTCCAACTGGATTTTTACTGTGTGAACTGGCAAAATCCAGTTGGAAAGTGGATTGAAAGTAGATTATTTAGTGTGTGTGATCACAGCCTTGGTCAGTTGCAACTTGATGACACATACATATATACTGTATGTGAAATCAGCTCGGATTAATATTTAGTATGGAACATTATGTGCTGACCAGAGTTCCAGTGTTCATATTGATGGTTTCTGGTAGTAAAATTTAAGGGATGGAGGACAAGATTATCAGAGAGGATTAAAATATTAGCTAATAAGAAAAGGCAAACATTTTGGGGAAATATGGTTCTTTGTTAACCAAACAAATTGGACTTACTGGGTTGGACAAGCAATCTCGTTCCTGATCCAAAGGTCACCTTGTCGTTATAGTTCACACACAATGTTTTTTGCTTCTACGTAAACTTATGCAATGCTACATCTGCCAGGTTTCAAGGGAGGAAATGTCCCGGGATTCTTAACTGACAACAAGCACCAATCTGGTAAACATTAGACAAAAAAAATAACTAGCAATCATTTGGCAAAGCAGTTCAGTTCCAGGAGAAACCCACTTTTGTGATGTCCACAATTCAAATGATTTTTTGGAGGACTGAGGAATACGAACTTCCTTCTCCATAAATGTAAGATTCTGGCTGATTTTGCACCAGAGCTGCCTCGATGTTGCGCCACCATTTGCCCTGATACTATTGGTCAATTTCACACCTGAAGCTGCAGGGCTGCATTTGACCCGCGGCTTTGCCCGATTTCCCCCGCAGTTTCGTGATCCTCAAAAAACAGGATCACGAAACTGTAGGGGAAATCGAATGAAGTCGCGAGTCAAAATGCAGCCCCGCAGCTTCGGCCTGATTGGGAGCTTCAGCCTGCTACCCAGTCACTCTTTGCCAAAATTTCAAATCCCAGTTCTTGGTGTCTGTGTGAAAATGTACTTCAGCATAAGCTGACACTAGACTCTGAATTCTTAGATGGAATTCTTTCTCAAGTTATGTTTAACTAGGGTTGCCAAGTCTGGGTTGGAAAATACCTGGAGACTTTGGGGGTGGAGCCAGGAGAGGGTGTGGTTTGGGGAGGGGAGGGGAGGGGCCTCCGCATAGTACAATGCCATGGAGTCCACCCTTCAAAGCAGCCATTTTCTCCAGGGGAGCTGATCTCTGTCAGCTGGGTATCAATGGTAAAAGCGGGAGATCCCCAGGCCCCACCTGGAGGCTGGCAACCCTGTGTTTAACGCAGCTAAGACCAGGAGTCTCCCCCTTAATTCAAAACATGATCCTGTCTGACAGACTTTTAGTCAGACTCTTCAGACATCCACTCCTGTAGCTGAACTTTTACTTTACTGAACAGTAACTGCTGCTGAACTCCAAACAACTAACTACCCCTCAGCACTCAGCCGATCTTATATTTCCCTCAGTTGGTGCTGGCCAATCAGAGAAAAGGAGCAGCCTGTCACTCAAACTCAACATTCTAGAGTAGCGTTAACTATTCACCTCCCTTCTCTGATTTTACTGCATTAGCAAAACAGTGTTTTAAAAGTAGTCCATCACACCTGCCCTATAAGGCAAGGCTGAAGAGTACAGGACTATTCAGTTTTATTTAAAAGGCAAACAAGGCATGGCATAGCAATATGTGAAATTATACATGATGTAGAAACAGAGGACAGGGAAATTTTCCAACCTTTTCCATAATACTAGAACCCTATGAAACTGACTGTGAATAGATTCAAGACATACGAAAGGAAATACTACTTCAGACTGTGGAAAACTGACGTCTGGAACTTACTGCAATGAGATGAGTTGCTGGCAGCCGACTTAGATGGATTTTAAAAGAGGTTGGATAGGTTTAGGGAGGATAGGTCTATTTTAGATATTGGCCATGATAGATAAATGGGGTCTTTGGTTCCAGAGGCAGAATTGTTTGTCAGATGGTGGGGAGTAGCAGCAAGTGAAGGTTGTTGTCTAACATCCTGGCCTGTGGTATCTGACCAGGATGCTGGAATAGATGGATCATTAGTCTAATCCAGCCTGGCAATCATTAGTCCTTTGATTTGGTTTGAGTAAGATTTATATCATCTAAAAGTGTATGTGGAGCGATAACGTTTGGGGCTTTATACCTTCTGAAGGAAACAGAAGGTTTGAAAGCTAAACAATATTCTTTTCTTCCTTCTGCAAGAGGATGCAATATCTTCCAATCTACTGCATGAGCTACACCCATTCCAATAAGCAGCATGTGCTGGTGATGCTTCTGGTGATAATAATTAATAAGTATCATATGACAGTGTGTGTAGTATAGCCAGGAGATCCTAAGATTGTCTGGCAGCCAGAAGTTCTAACTCTTTTAGTGTTATGTATCACTAGGTGGTGAGCTAGACTTGTTTTTAAGGCAAGAGAAGTTTTAGAGGTGGTTTAGAGGAGAAGCCAGAGGAAGCCAGCCCCAGCCCTTGGATGCTGAAAAAAGACCTGCTGGACAAGGAGGTGCAGAGGGGGAGTGTTGGGTGAAGTCAATGTGCCACACCTCAGTCCCACAGCTGAAGCAAAAATCCAGCAGCCAGCAGCCTCACCCCCAGGGTCTCCAGAGCCCTTGGATTGCTGAAGAAGGTGGCCTGGAGGGAGGCACATGCAGTTGGCAGCCCAGCACCTGTCAACCTCTGCCTGTGTGCTTGAGTAATCACAGGATCAGGACTGCCAGCCACTCAGCCATTGATGAGTTGCACCTTTCACTGGATGACTCAGTAGATTGATGTGTTGGGTCTGTCCCTGAATGACTCAGCGGGATCTTTCTGATAAAAGCAGCCAGGAAAGGGCAAGCTGGTGTGGAAGCATTTTGTCTACAATTTTTGTGTGGTTGTCATTGGGCTTTGGTTTATTCTAGACCCCAATGTGTTTGATGTTCTGGACTTCTGAATACCTGTATCATCCCCTGGACTGAGTTTTGACTATGCTTGTTGCCTCTTGTCTCAAGTGTCTGCTTAAACCTTGACAGGCAATCAGAGGATTTTAGATTTTATGCATCTTCTGAATTATTCGCTCTCTGATATGATTACATTTTCATGTCTGTTTTCCCATGCTGAATTTTTGGGATAGGTCATGCAACTGTTATGTTGAGACTTTGGTCAGTGCACCATAACTTCTGAATAATTACAGTTCTTAAAGGTTCCTGTGTTTTCACACAGTGATATGGATTGGCCAAGGGAGTGATACAAATTCAGTTTACTGAGTGACTTTGAGGTGGTTACGGACAATACTGGGCCAGAAGTAGCCAAGCATGTGGGAGCATTTGCACCTGAGCCCTGTTGGCTCAGGCTAAAGATCCATGAAATCCAGCATCCTGTTTCCTGCAGTGACCAACCAGATGCCTTTGAAGACCCACTAAAATCTCCCCCTGTTGTTTCCCCCAGCTACTGTTGTCGTCCCCCCCCCCCAAAAAAAGTATGCTACTTCTGAAGATCAAGTTTCTATTTAACCAGCCTGGCTAATAGCCATTAATGGCCCCATTCTCCATGAATTTGTCCAATACCTTTTTTAAAAAGCCACCTATACGAAGGGCTGTCACTACATTCTATGGGCAGTCTGTTGCAAAAGTTAATTATACATACTGTGATGAAGTATTTTCTTTGTTCGGAATTTACTGTCCATCAGAACATTTAACAGGATGCCCCTTAAGGTCTAATATTTTGGGTATATATGTATAAAACATAGCCTTCAGAATGTCTTCTTTTGGACTGAACCAAAGAAGAAAGCAATCTTGCTCAGAATTATTTATTTAGCTAAAAATATACTAGTCTACCATTATTTTTAGAAACCTGTATATATCAAGCATATAAATTACCAGTGTCAATGTGTATTATTAGGCATGGACTGTTGGTACATTTTGTAACAGGAAGCTGCTGGTTTTCCATTCAATAAGAACTGGAACATAGTCAAACACTCATTGCTTAAACTGGCAAGCATTTGCTGCTAAATTAGTTTGTACACATTTGATAGTTTAGAACAGAAACTGAATGGCTGAGTATAGCCTATTTTCCCCTCTACTATTGTATTATTCCAACTCCAGATTTTGCCACAGTTGTAGCATTTATTAAAACTATGTTTTTATTTGTAGTTAATTTGGGGGTTGTATGTAGTAACTGTGGACTATTATCCACTTCCTTTAAAACTGAAATCTAGTGGAGAAAAGGAGGAAGAAAGGAAATTGCTTTCTTAAAAATACTAAAAGTCAATTTAGTGTGGGTTGCTAGGTTCTGTCTTTGTAGTTACAGTAACCTGGATTCTGATAAGTTCAAATTTATTTATTAAAATACTTGTACCCCATCTTTTGACTTACGTAGTTCACAAAGTGATTTAACTTTAATTAAAAAATTAAAGTGAAGACTGCTAAAACTACATAGATACAAACAGTAGGAGAGATACAGCATCAAACAGTAGAACTAAGCAGACTGGTAAAGACAAGAAACAGATAATAATCATAAAAACTAGCTGAGAGTCCGGACAGCTGCCTTTAGAGCACTGTTTTACCCTGTAAGTGAACCGTCATTAAGGATAGTACATGACAAGTATCCCTGGTGGCTAGTTGCATAGTTTTGGCACCACCACTGAGAAGGTCCAATCTTGTAGGTATCTTGCATACCCTGGAAGGGGTGGTCACAGGCATAAGAGGTCCCCAAGGATGTTGTTAATATTTGGGTTCATTCAGTAAAAATGGACCCTTGCATACCCTATATAGGATTTTAAAAGCTAATACTGCCACTTTAACATTGCAATCCTAAAATCACTCTCCTGGGAGTAAGCCACACTGAATCCACTTAAGACCTGATAGACCTGCTTAGAATTGCTAGTGCTGATTAACATTTCACGATATCAGGCTAGTCTGCGCTATTAAGGATGCTACATGCTAGTATCCTTCCATTGCCCCGTCAGGGTCCAGAGACTCACCAGCTCCTTCCTGGTGGTTCCATGGGGTAGGAGAATTTGGGTGGCTGCGACACTGGGAGAAATGCCTTGAAGTAATGACATTCCCCAGCTATGTGCCAGAATGTTCAGGTGTTTCTTGAGACTACTAGGCACCAGTTCAAGGGCTCCAATTACACGTGGCACAATGGTAACCTTCTCTCAGAGGTACTCCAACTCTATTTGTAGGTCTTGATATTTTGTGATCTCCTATTCCACCACCAATCTGCAAAGGAGACCAATACCCTTGTACCTTGCTAGGGTCTGGCAGAGTTGGAACAAAGTCCAGAGCTGTAGCACCCTTCAGTGTTCCCTTATTTTAGGTCTCATTGCAGAAAGAGCCTTAGACAGGGGCAGGGCAAGGAGCAGGTTTTTCCTTTCAGCATGGTCTCTTTCTTTCTCCAGTTGCCTTTTGCAGGATCTCTGGGGAAAGGTCTGGCCCTTGCCCCCTGACCTTCCCTGGGCTGGCCTAGTAACGTGTTCCCTGGGGGTGTGCTCTGAGGCTGCTGCTGGTGCATTTCTGGGTGTGGCCTCACCTTTCCTCCCTTCCCCCTCAGCGTCTGGTTGGGCTGCCTGCCTCATCTGTGCCTGGGCAAGGCTGTCCCCTGTTGGCATCTCCTCTGGAATAAGTGAATGTGGGAGTGGAGTCACCCCTGACATACCTTTAATATTTGCATAGAAAAGGAAATTTTGGCATGTCGTAAAGGTTGAAAAATACTATGTCCTCCTGACATTTCCTTCTCTGTTCATCTATTGAAAGTGTGCATGGAGGACTGGTCCTGCTTTTCCTGTCAAAACTTCATCTATAGCATAGTATGTTTGATTAACGGAAGATGGATTTGTTCCTGTAGATAGAGCATATTTCTCAGATTTGCCCTTACAGAGAGAAGAGCCTGCTATCAGTAAATCCTGGAAATGTCCTAGGGCTAGTATGCCAAATATCACTGCTGATGATTCTGGCCCGTGACCAAGAGCACTTGGCAAGCTTCAGTGTGCTTAGTCATTTAAGGGCAGGAGAGAAGAACGGGATTTGCTAATAGTTTGATGCACCCTCTTCTGGTTTGTGCCTGTATCTGCAATAAGCAGAACCAAACAGTAGGATCAATGTTTTAAAAAGTTTTAGAATATAAGAAGCCACACTACCTGATTCAAGGGAATCTTTACCTTGATGGAGGGACACACATTCAGACCTATGAAATCTCTGTTACCAGAATAATTGGTGGAATTGATATGGCTATACCTATGGCCAGTGTTCCCTCTAAGCTGAGTTACTGTGAGCTAGCTCACAGTTTCTTAGCCTCCAGCTCACACATTTTTGTCTTAGCTCAGGAAGGAGAGCTCCAGAGCAGACTAATTTATGCAGTAGTCAAATGGCTCGCTCACAACTTTAATGCCAGCAGCTCAGAAAGAAGAATTTTTGCTCACAGGGCTCCACAGCTTAGAGGGAACATTGCCTATGGCCCATCACTAATACCAGTAATACAATTACAAATATACAAGGAAACCACATCTGGTTCTAAGATATGAGTACTAAAGATCTTGTATACAGATCTATGAATGTGTGTCTATACTATATTGATAATTGTGACCACTGAGGAAGGCCCTTAGGGGCTGAAACGTGTTTGGTCTTCAGTAGGAAAGTGTTTACCCATCATATGTATTAATATTTGATAAGTTTTTATAAGTCTGATACTTAGATAAAGATTTTAATCAGTATATGTTTTAACATGTGTACACCCTAATAAATACTTTTACTTTTATAATATACATTGTTAGCTTAGCCCTTTGGTTTGCAGTCTTATCTTGGGTTGAGTTTCTCTCCCCCCCCCCCTTTCTTCCTGAAGCAGCATCTGTCAAAATGTCAGGCAGTCATTTTGACAGATGCAGGTTCAGGAGATCCAGGAGTGTATAGAACAGAACTCGTGCAAGCTAGAGACACCAAACTCATAGGGGATATCCAGCTGACTCTCCTCTACCTGCTCTCCAAGTTTGTTGAGGGTTGGATGGAAAAGGTCCGAGTTATGGCCCTCCTAAGAAAGTGCCCCAAGAAAGTGCTTTCTGGGGAAATGACAGGTGGTCATTTCCCCAAAAAACACTTTTTCTTTGGGGGACTGTAATTTGGACCCTGTAAATCCAACCCTCACCAAACCTGAAGGGCAGGTAAAGGAGAGTCAGCCAGAGATCCCTTGCGAGGTTGGTGTCTCTCACACGCTGGGGAGCCGTTCAACTGGGTCATGAACCTCACTGGTTTGTTTAGCTCCTAAAAGTTTGTGACGGTTCGTGGTTCATGAACCGGGCATGCCATGAACCATGAACTGATCTGCATGTTCCCAGTTCATGTTCATCCCTAGTCTTTAATATAGACCAAATATAGACCGTTTGCAATTAGTAGCCTGAGACAGAAGATGAGAGAGGCATAGTCATTTGTGATTCAAGGGAATAGGAATATGCATTCTGTATACTCCTTGTAGCAGAGATGGGCATAGCATAGCACTAGATGTTCAATACCTTAATTCCTTCTGCATCTGGGATGTCTGATCCGGCAAAGAAATCTGCCAGTGGAAACCTCCCTTGTTGGATTGAAAAAATATCCACTTATAATGTCAAGGGACTTAATAAAGGCTTTCATCCCTTCTAAGATCACTTTGCCCATGATTTCCTTTGGTGTTTTCAAGTTAGCTAGTTCAACAAATTTTATTTAAAACTGTATGCATTTAGAAGTGCTCTTAAACTTGCTTTGTGAAACAAGACTCTCCAGCTTGCTTCAAAGAATGTGAAGTTACAAAATAAAGCTTTTATGGTGCACTTTGAAGTTTTTGTGTTAATGTGCAACACTTTGCTCACCACTTGAGTTTCCTATTAATCCAGAGAAAAGGTTTTACTCTGAACTGTGGAACTGATGGGGGAAATGGTAGGATATTCTTTTCTTGATTGCTTGTGACTTAAGCAGAATTATGTCCTGCATTTCATGGCCCTTTTACTTTTCTGTTTATAATGTGTTTTCAACTTTGTAAACATATATATAAATGCCTGCCTAGTGACAACCCATGTGCATTGAACAAAGTGGGTCTTAAGCTTCAGTTTCCCGTAACAGCTACTTGGAAGCAGACTTCCACCACAGGGAGTTTGAAGGAGCAGCTCCAAAATGAATGATGTGATTAATTGTTTTGTAAAATACAAAAGAACGAGTAGTTTAATAGTAAAAATGCTTTTCCGTTAATTTTAGGAAGACTGATATCCCCTTGCATGAGTGCATGGTGGGGAAAAAGAGAAAAGAAACACAGGGAAAAGATCTCTTTATAAACTTTAGCTAAAACAGGAACTAGAGGGGAAGAAGTTATCAGCATCTGGCCATGAAATCTTGGCCCAAATAGAAGACAGCTAGGATCTCTTGAATGCAACTTAGAAGCAATATGTAGTTGCCACCCCAGAATGGCAGCCATATGTTGTAATACGTAGCATAACTTACTCCAGGCCATGACTTAAGGATGCTTGGCAAGTGTGAGAAAACATCAGCACATGATTACGTCATAACATGGTAAGTGACATAACATGTTACACATTACATGGAAGACTTTTTTTTTGGTCAACAGTTTATTTCCACCCTTAATATCCCAATTAATTTGGACAGTGATCTGCTGATACATCCTTAACTATCCAGAACACTTTTCATTGTTGAACTGTTGGCTTTTCCTGAGTATATTCCATATGTGTTGTCAGTGCCTTTAATGTATTTAACTGAATTAGCAGTTATTCCAATATTCAAAAGCCTTGATCCACCAGCACAAATTCTTCCAGGTAATTTGATATCCAGTTGCATGCCTCCATTCTCTTTCCTCTTGCTCCTCTTTTGTCTTCCATCCAAAACGTTGCTCTCCTCATCTAACACATTTTAATCTCACCTTTCTTTCAATAGGCAGTGTACAAGGTTTTGCCTTCCTCAGCTTTCCCCTTATAACAACTCTATGAGGTAGCTTAGGATGAAACACAATGATTGTTCCAAGATTAAACAGTTTGCTTTGTGGCCAGATGGGTATTTAAGCCTGGATCTCCCAGGTCCTACTGCAGTGTGCTAACCACTACACTATACTGTTTCCCTGCTTCAATACTCCTTGCCTACCTACCTGTTCATATTTTCTGCAATGAATTTCACAGCTCAGAAACGACCATGAGAGTACTGTAACTCTTTGTGGAGGATATCTTTGGCAGCTTCTCCAGCAATTGTCTGAGTAGAATAGGTTCATTGTGCCACAGATACCGCATGCTGCCATTTTAACCTGTGTTCTTGCCCTCCCCTTAGTAGACTTGCTAAACCATTATTGGACCTCTTCTTTATGGTATAACTTTAATATTAAAAGGCCACAATCATGTCCCTGTTCAGTGTGAATTCTTCCTTGCAAAGCCAGACAGTTGTGTGATCATCCCATGAATAAAACTGCTAAAGACATTATTGGTAAAAAAAACCCCAAAAACCCTCATGAGTGGCACTAAGATAAATTGCCCTTCATGGATCAGTCAGACTGTCATTTAAATCTTACCTTGCACATGCATGAATAAATTACTTTATGTGGTTATTAGTGTTCACACACACTGCAGGGCTGCATTTAATGAAATTAATGTCTGTTGCTAGCTGACTGAATTATATGGAATTAAGGAAAAACCAGGTGCAACATAACTATTACAGTGGCATAGATTTCTTGGTTCTTATTGTGTTCTTTTTTATTTGCCTTACTCCCATTCTGAGTGCCAGATCATGTTTCTTGAAGACATTGTTAACAGTGTGGATGACACCTTTCTCCTTGAGGCTGCTTCATTCCGGGGGTTCCTCACAAGACGCTTCAGATTCCAGTCCCATTAAGTGGTAATGTCCCATGAGCATTAGCTGTGTTGTGAAAGTACCATTTGCTGTATATTGAAAGGAAAGCACTGTTAACACACACACACACACACAAACAGAGACACACACGCAGACACAGCTTTGCTCAGTATTTTATGAGATTTACAGTGCAGTCCTATACAAAGAGAAACTATTCTAAGTCCACTGGAGTCAGTGGGCTTCAAAAGGTGTAATTCTACTTAGGGTTGCATGTTAATTGGACATACTAGGGCGGCTTCAAATCACTTTCCTACTGAAGATATCCACTTTAAAAAGAACACCCATTATTATTTTTGTCCCTCTTGCATGCAAATACACTGTGTACATCCTTGAATCCTAAAAATTATATAAAGAAAAGATAAGAATCTAAATGGCCGGCACACAGAATTTCAAGCAGTAATGAGAGTTTGTGGGCTGTGGGTTACCATCTGCACTCTTCTTTGATGCCATCTGCCCACAAGCAGAATATCACCATAGGGGGAAATAGCAGGATGTCCTGAAATTATCAAACCACATAACCACCAGTTACACAGGAAGACTTTCTGGGATTTGTAAGGAAATCTAAACCTATGATACAATCTCTTTGCAAAAAGAAAGGGAGGTAGGAAGCAGTGTATGTGGGGGGAGGGGAATCTTTGAAATTCTTTTGTGGTGGCCGAGGGGTGGGTTCCAGAAACTTCTGCATGGATTCATTG
>NW_015168709.1:145135-158405 GCF_001447785.1 Gekko japonicus
TACTGTAAACTGAAAACTGTTGGCAAAGACAGAAATTATGGTAATTTTATGCAGTTCCCATTGCTGTGAGCGTTTAAAAATAGCTTCATTCCTAGCAAACTGGTGGTGCTACTGCACATATCAGTGCTCTGCAGGTTGACTTGGTGTGTGTAGCTTTTGCAAATACTAACTGATTGAACACCAAGTGAAGCTACAATTATGTGAGCTGTTTCCATGCAGGTCCAACTGAGTAGCATTGTGCAGCTTATGATTTTCACTCAAGGGCTTGAAAGGAATTCATTTTTCTGACAGTTTGGAAAAGAATAGAGGAGTATCAGTGGCTGCTGTAACTAGTATTGCTATGGTGAATCAATTGGCTAAGTTCAGTGAAGGAGAGAGGTTATGCAAGTGGAGTTTATTTTCTATGTCAGAATTAGTGTTTGAAATATGTTAGATCTGTTTCTCTCTCTAGTAGTGCTAAAAGGAAATCTGACATGTGTTCTATTATCCCATGCACAATAGTTTTTAACAGCAATGAAGGTTGGAGGTAGTCAGAAGAGAAAACATACATGGCTTTGTTGTAATAAAAAAAAGTTTGTTTGTTTTGGTGGGAATGAATTTCCTGTGAATATAAATCTGAAAAAAGTAACAAATAGGTGCAAAATTTCATAAGTAAGCTGTGATCAATGTTTTGATTAAAATTATATCTTTGAACATCTGTTAGAAGAAGCTAGGAATGCTCCTTTTACATTAAAGGAACAAAGGACTTTACTATGGTAGAAATCTGATTATATATTGGGTTGGATCCAATCTACTGTTCTGCAGGTGAAAAAGGATGGAGGGATTCTCTTTGACCAGCAAAAAGGCTGCATATGGATATAAAACAGCCACATGAACTGTAGGGAGTGGAACTGGACCAGAGTGAATGAAAAAGCAGGCTGGATCCAATTGATTGTATGTCTGGATTGTTAGGATGGATGTGTATAAAATCTCCTAATAATCTAAAATGCATGTTTTCACATTGCAATACTTTTATGATTTTAAGGTCATTGTGTTATAAATAAATATACAGACAAACAATAGTGCACCTCAGAACTCAATAAATAGGAACTGGCATAGCATGGTGGTTAAAAAAACAAACTCTTACCGAATTCTCTTACTGGATTTCTCTTTTCCACAGGTTCAGTATTAACCTTAGACAAGTCATTTCTCCTAACAGCCGCCTCCCACTTTTCGGGTCTGTTGAAAGGTTTATAACTGCATGATATATGTGAACTACTTTGAACACAAAAACTGTTATCTAAATGCTCAGATTTCTAATGAACAACCCTGTTCTGCTCCAACAGTGGTATTAAGTCTGAAAGTCTTACCAGAGAGCACTGGCAGTCAATACAAGTGCTAGACCACGGTGGCAAGGCATGGGACATTGGTCCAGTTGCCCAGACAATAGAAATGTGCACCTCCACTCCAAGCAGCAGCATATTAAAGGAACAGTGCTTGTGAATAGTACCCAAAATGTACAAAAAGGGTGTTGGTGGGTTTATTTCTCCCATAACATTTGCATGTCCACCTGAAATGGCATGGTTTGTAGCAAAAATACAGAACAGTGAAACTTAAAAATGGCACCATATATCCATTTGGATATTTTTCTGTCACAGAATCAACAGGACTAAAGCATAAAGTATGGACGGCCATTATTTATGAAGTTCTGCTGAGGGGTGGTGAGAGAGGCTGCCCAAGGGGTCCTTCCCCCTGCCATTAATGCTGGTTGGAGCTGGGTGAAAAGAGCTTGGACTAAGCCAGTCTCCCGGGGCTTGGCATGCCACTCCAAGGGACAGTGGCTTGTGTGGAGAAGTGGCCACCGTTCACTGCCACCTCGGGAATGTGGAGGGATGGGTTTCTCCCCACCCCTACTTTCAAACCTTCCCACACACACTCTGTCTCTCTGCTGCCCAGGTTATACTTCCACAGCTTTGCTCCCTTCAGTTTGTTTTTAGTGTGCGCGTTTGCCTTGGCTTTCCCCTTCCTTTCGGCTACCCGGCCCACACGGTGAAGACTGTAGGTTCTGGTGTGGGGGGGAGGGGAGCTAGCTTGGGCTATCCAATTCAGGGCTTTTGCCCTTTAAAGAGCTTTTATTCTTTTCCCAGCAGCCATACTTTACTGTGCAGCTCTTAGGGGAAAGGGGAAGAGAGAAAGGAGGGGGGAAGGGGGCCCTTTCTCCAGCTCTTCCTGTCGCCCTTTTATTTGATTTTTTATTATGATGTTGGAGGTGATGTCATGCCCCCCCAGCGCTCCCCACTAAAACCTTTCTGGCTATGGGCCTGACTCAGGAGTCTTTGGAAAGGTACCTTGGCAAAAGCCCTTTGAAAGTCCAAGTATATAATGTCTACTGGGCCACCATTGTCTACATGCTTGTTCGCTTTCACAAAGAATGCCCTGGCCCCACTGCTGGACCTCCTGATGGCACCTGGTATTTTCGGTCACTGTGTGACAGAGTTGTGGACCGGATGGGCCATTGGCCTGATCCAACATTGGCTTTTCTTATGTTCTTATGTTCTTAAAAGGTTGGTGAGGCAGGACTTTCCTTTCCAGAAGCCATGCTGATTTCCCCTCAGCAGGCTTTGCTCCCCGTGTGCCTAACAATTCTATTTTTGATTACAGTTTTTACTAATTTGCTTGGGACAAAGGTTAGGTTGACTGGCCTGTAATTTCCTGGTTAGATGTATGATAAACATTCAGATCCTAAGGAAAATTGGTTTTTAACAACATTGCCATAGTTTGAATCCAGACAGCCCCAATACATTGCAGACCCAAAATAAATTATCTCAGTTCCCTCAGTTAGGCTCTAAATATGCACACGGTTAAATGTATTCTATTTCTGTAACTGTTGCCTGTCAGTCTAAGGAAAGAAGAAGAAGAGCTGGTTTTATACCCTGCTTTCCTCTACATTAAGGAGTCTCAAAGCGGCTTACTATCTCCTTCCCTTCCTGTCCCCACAACAGGCACCTTGTGAGATAGGTGGGGCTGGAAGAGTTCTGAGAGAACTAAGACTTGCCCAAGGTTACTCAGCAGACTTCATGTGGAAAAGTGGGGAATCAAACCCAGTTCTCCAGACGGTGCGCCAGGGGCGGCGGGGGGGAAGAGCAGCGAGGGCCTAGCGGCGCGCCGTTCGGCCCCCGCTTCGGAGGCGGGGGGAAAGAGCAGCGAGGGCCGGGGGGAGAACCTGCAGGGAGAGGTGGGGGGGAAGAGCGGGGGAAGGCAAGGGGGAGGAAAGGCAAGGGGGGTGGAGGAGACGGGGGAACCAGCGGGATGGGGGGTACTTACCTCCTCCTGCTGCTTCCTCTGCCTCCCCCCCCGCGAGTATCGCGGGCCCCGCCCCTGGTAGATCATCTATTTCCCATCTTGGCTTCTTAAAAACTCTCGGGTTGTATGCCATCAGGAAGTGGAGACTTGGTGGTTTTTAATTTCCCCAGTAGGTCTAGAACTTCATCTCTGGTCACCTCAATTTGTCTCAGTCCTTCATAGTCCTTTCCTGATAATAGGGGCTGTGGCATGAGTACATGCCCCACACTTTCCACTGTGAAGTAAAAAAGTAATTGAGCTTCTCTGTCATCTCCCCATCTTCCTTTAGCAAAACTTTTATTTCATTGTCATCCAAAGGCCCCACTGCTTCTCTGGCTGGTTTCCTGTTCTACATATATATTTTTTAAAATGTTTATTGTTTGTCTTGATGCTTTTAGCAATCCACTCCTCAAAATCTCTTTTTGCATACATAATGATTGACTTACATTTCTTTTGGCAGAGCCTGTGTTACCTCCTGTTCAATTTATTGGGGCAGACTTTCCACTTTTTAAAATAACCCTCTTTACTTTTTATCATTTTTTTAACTTGCTTTGTTAACCATTCAGGCCTTCTTTTGGACTTGGCAGTGCCTTTCCTAACTTGTGGAATGCATTCTATTTGCACTCCAATTAGTGTGGTTTTAAATTGCTTTCAAGCATTCTCTAGGGATTTGACTCTCTTGTATTTCCCCTTCAGCTGCCTTTTTACTATTCCCCTCAGTTTTGTAAAGTTTCCTCTTTTGAAATCAAATGTTACAGTTTTGGACTGTAGGGGTAACTTTCCATTGACCTGAATGCTGAATTTAATAGCACTGTGGTCACTGCTCTCAATTAGTGTAACAGCCTCTACATCTCTCACCAGGTCTTGAGACCCGCTCAGAACCAAGTCCAAAATCACTACCCCTCTGGTTGGCTCTATGACAAACTGTTCCAGTGCACAGTCATTTATGATGTCTAGGAATCTCTTTTCCAGAGCATGTCTTGAGCACATGTTTACCCAGTCAATGTGAGGGTAGTTGAAGTCTCCTAGTATAGTAACGTTATCTGCTTTAGTCACCTCCATTATTTCCTTCTCCATCTGAAGATCAGCCTCAAGAGTTTGATGAGGTTAGTGGTAGTATATCCCCCACTTTTAAATAAGCGTCAGGGCCCTGTATTTTCACCCATATAGCTTCTTTTGGGGAGTTAATTCCCCTGATGTTTTCTAACATTTGATTCTATACCCTCTTTGATATAGAATGCAACTGTTTCCCTAACCCATCCTTCCCTGTCCTGCCTATAGAGTTTATACACAGGAATGACTGTATCCCATCGATTTCCCCATTCCATCATGATTCTGAAATACCTACAATATCTAAATTGTCATTGAACACCAAGCACTCCAGCTCCCTCATCTTGGCTTGGAAACTTCTAGCATTGGCATGTAGACACCTATAATATGTTTTCCTCCCCAGCAGCCTTCATACCAGACAGACAAGTCACCATGTGGTCAAAGCACCTGTTACAGACCCCATTCTTTATTTTTCTAATGATCGAATCACCCACTACCAGATGCCCACCGCCTCCCAGACAGACCCAGGCAAAACCACCACTCTCCATCAGGCTACAAGCACTTACTCTCCCTCAAACTTTGTCCTCTCTCAAAGCAATCTCAGTTAATGCTCCCCAGTAGTTTAGCAGTTTAGGAAAGGCAAAAACAACAACAACAACAAACCACCTCACCTTCCCAGCAGCTCTCTCCTTTGTTCTTTCTCTCAGCCCAGTTAGCTCAGTTCTGTAGATACTCTCTGGTTTGATTTGAGTTCTGTTTGGCTTGGCACATTGGCTTGTGGTTCTGCTGGGATTACTGGGCTCTTCAATGGTTCTGATAGGCTTGTTGTTGGTTCTTCCATGGGAGGCATTTGATCAGTGATTGCTACTTGCAGGCATGGCTTTAGCCCTGGAAGCAGCTTGGAGTCCGTCCCCCCCATAGGCAATAATGGCAAATGGCTGGAGGCACCCTGTTCAGACTCCTTGATCCAGTCTACTTGAAATTTGGTGGTTATTTAAGGGACAGGCACCAGCAGCTCTGCTGCAATTTTGGTGCCTTTACCTTTTAAAAAAGCCATCCTCTAGCCACACAGAAAGTTCCCTCATAGGAAATAATGGATCTCAAAAATTCAGAAACCTTAAAAAAACCCAAAAAACCCCTGACTCCAATACCATATCTTTATTTGGTATTCAATAGTAACAGGAATATCAATCCTTTTCAGGTCCAATATACTTATATACAAAAAATACTGGGTGTTCCCCGTACCTCTAATTGTTGTCCAAACATTCAGCACTCGGATACAGTGTCAGTGAGTTTGGTGCTTTCCTGAAGGCGAAATGCAGATTTTAAAGCACCGAATCAAAGTAACAGAGGCCTCATCTAATCTTCCATCCAGACATCCATCCATTCAAGCCTTTCCAGCACTATTAGCTTTGAATGTGGAGTTTAAGGAGAGGGATATTGGAAATAAGCTTCTTAATGTGGTGTATTTGCAGTTTATTTGTTGGCATACAAATTGTATTTTGTAGACCACTAATCATGTGGTGCTTAATCAAATTTGTCAGCTGCTCTCAAATTACCCTTCTGCTCAATCTCTAGTTTGCTAGGTGAAGGCACATAACAGAAAAGCGCCATCTACTGCCACAGAGAAATATAGGCGTCACTGTTTTAAAAGTTTGGTTCAGTAATACTGTTTTTCAGCAAACTAATTCTTATGGCAATGTCTAAATTTATTCTTCTCAGATTTTGTGGTTTGTAATCCCTTCTACCATTACAACCCACTCTGACAGGATGGGGTTATGTGGAAATGTTTTGCTTCCGTGTGAGGAATTCTGTTTTCTGCTGTAGATTGACATGGAAGAAGATGATTTTCACCCATTGCAGTGTTCTTCACATGCCGAATGCTGGTGGGGTTGGAGTTGCCTTAGAGAGAATGTTGGAAATAAACTTTTGCTGTAGCACAGCTCGTGCCTCATTTTCACCAGTCAATAAGGTGTGGCTGGGTGACTGAAGTAAGACATACTCCACCCTTGGTGTCCTTAATCTGTAGCCTTCCTCCCATTCGATGCTGGCAGTTTAGGAATTGATGGTGGTTTCCTAAAAGAGGCTGAGTGGAAAGTTTTGAGGTTTCAACCTGGATATGAACTTGACTGAGGGCTTTTTAGTTTCCTATTCTATAGTTTCCTGTTCTGTATTGCAGCATGCTCAGTGTCTGGCTGGATGGCGATTACTCTGTTCAGATGGGTCACACTGGAAGGCTCAGAGGTGCTTGGCAGTGTTCCCTCTAAGCTGAGTTAGTGTGAGCTAGCTCACAGGTTTTTAGCGTCCAGCTCACACATTTTTGTCTTAGCTCAGGAAGGATGGCTCCAGAGCAAACTAATTGATGCAGCAGCCAAACTGCTCACTCACAACTTTAGTGCCAGTAGCTCACAAAGTAGAATTTTTGCTCACAAGACTCCACAGCTTAGAGGGAGCATTGGTGCTTGGTGTGGAAATCACAGAGGGGAGAACAATTGGGAAGGACCCTGAGGTTACTGAACCTCATAAGCAAACCTCTTTTAAATTAGTGGCTCAAGGGAGCTTGGTGAAGGGAGCTGGCTCTGGAGGCCACACCAAATGCCCAGGGTCTCTGATGAGAAGCCTTGGGCCTCCTCTGCACCTGGTTCTTCTGCACAGTTTTTGAAGAGTTAGGCCAATGCCGATCTTGAGCTTGAAGCTGGAGTGGAGTGCCCAAATACGGAGTTAAGAATCTTGATGTTTCAGCTTGATGGCTCTCATTTAATTATTGAGATATTGCAATTAGGACTTGTAATTAACAAAGTGTGTCCCATAGCTCATCTAATATAATGATCTTGTGTCTATACTCTGGCATATGTGGGGCCAGTGAACAGCCTTCCCCAGAGTGGGCATAGGCATTAGTTGTTCATTCTGGCATGGTTGTCACAACTGTCAGCTGTCAGAGCTCAAAATCAGGGAGAGGTTAATTAAATTCAGGCTGACTAACTGTCCTAAGGCATCTACTAAAAAGCAGGGCTAGAACAAGCCTTTCTCCACAAGACTGGCACAGAATGGAGTGGGCTACCAAAAAACTTGGAGCACTTAACATGCCTCCAGTCACACTTTGCAATCGGTGAAGCCGGTGGGGACCACAGTGTGGTACAGTGCCTGGAAACCCTGTTAGTCAAGTTGCTGCATTCCAGTATGCATCGGAAAGCTTGACATAACAGCCTGAATGAGGCTCTTTCCCCCAGGGTTCAGCAATTAGGCTAGACATACACTTCAGCCATGCTGCAGGTCTTTAATAAAGTTGTGACGTCGCTTAAAACCCAAACTTGGTTTGTCATCCTTCCTGGAATCCAGGGGCAAACAGAGAGACTCAGTACTATATTTCAAAGATAATTGCCATTGGTGAGGATGCATTTGCTGTTAGCCAGCATCACTGGAATCCCAACTGCTGAGAAAGCAGCCATATGGTCTCCTTTTTTACACATGATTAGGTTGACAGCAAGTTTAAAGGCTAGAAAATTAAACCGCCTCCTTCTGCATGTTTAGGGAAATAAAAGAAAAAGTCACCTGTCCTCTGGGTAACTTGGTTGCTGGTGCCACCTGGTGGGTTTAAGAGAAAATGCACAAACCCCATTCTGCTGGATGTATTTTCCTTTAAAGTTGTCCTGACACTGAGTATGAAGGCGGAATATTAGTATTTCATTAAGAAGCATACACCTGCTAAATGTTATGTGCCAAATGTAAAAATATTAAGTACATTTGGGATCTCGGTTTCTATGGCAGAAATTCTATCACCAGAAATGGAACAAAGATTGCAATTTAATAGAGAAGTCAAGAGCCCTTATCTCTTGACAATTCTGGCCTTCCAGTGCAGAAGCTGAGATCAAGAAACAGTGACGCTGAAGTTTTGTGTGTGTGGGGGTGTAACCTTGGACAATGGGAAACCACCAAATTAATGTCTCACATAAAGCAACATGGGTATTAATGGTAGTTTTAGAAACATGGTTAGGGGGCATAGGCAAACCTACCTGTGTCACCCCAACATTGGTGACTCCTGGATCAGGCAGGAGATCCCATCTCTTGGCACAGTAATTTCTGAAGGAATACTGCTTTATATTAATCTACTATTATTGAAGGAGTTACTTGGAGACACTACTAAGCAAGATACAGATACTGGGGTTTCTTTTTCTATTTGGACATTGTGTCCCCTTTCTGACGGAAATCACTGCAATCCATAGCCCCCTCTTTCCTTATGGGTAGCCATGTTGGTCTAAAGCAGCAGAACAAAGTGTGAATCCAGTGGCACCTTTAAGACCCAACAAAATTTTATTCAATGTATAAGCTTTTACATGCACACACACTTCTTCAAACACAGTGGAACAGGTCTTAAAGGTGCCACTGGACTCAAATTTCATTGTCTGTATGTTTACAAAAACACACACTTCTTGTAATTCTGGATTTTTAGTTTGTGCATAATTACTATGTTTTGTCATGCATCTTTTGGTGAATAGAGACAGATAGATAGATATGGCAGAATAAGGCAGGAGGAAACAAGAAGTGAGTCCCTAGAAAGGAACAAGACAGAGAGGGAAATTTCCATACTCTGACCACAGGACCCTTGCACACCCCTGCCCCACTATCTGAGCTTTTAACAGAAATTTCCCATATGTTTCATAGGTTTTTAAAACCAGCCATGGGAGATATGAATTGTGTCCTTTGGGAAGGGGGGAATCTTGAAAGCTGAATTTCTCAAGATCCGTATAAAGCTCTCAGATTTTGGACCACCCACACTTCTAGTCCTCCTGGGTATAACACACACACACCTGGAAAACTCACTTTAGACAGTTTTAGAACCAGAGAAAAAATGTTTTGGTAGAAAATGTCAAGAAGGTTTGAAAGTTGATGTAAATGAGTGTTAAAAGCCAACCATTTCTCAACAGTTTGAGTAACTGGGTGGGGAAAGCCTAGTCTGGAGGGAAAGATCTCTGTACTACACCTGAATGAACTTGAATTAGTCTCCTTAAGAGCCAGGATAGTGTAATGGATAAAGTACTGGATTCAGGCCAAGAAGACCTGGGTTTAAGTCCCTTCTCATCTATGAAGCTCAGTGGGTGGTCCTGAGCAAGTTACCATCTCTCAGTTTAAGCAACTCCAGGGCTGTTGAGAAGATGAAATAAGGAAATCTATTTTATCCGCACAACTGAACTCTTGGAGAGAAATCCAGACATTTACAGAGGAAATAATATTTCCAGAATAACTCCAAGAAGCTCAGAAACTTCCAACAGATTTTGTGGATCCTCACTGTCCTAGGTGTCCTAGATGAGGACTAGCACAGCCTACGCAACCTCACATGACCAAAGCTCTTTGGTGAGAAGCTAGTTAATGTGGATCATATCTACCTTTGTAAACTCTGAGTTAGGCTACAATTTCCACATACTGGAATATTATTTCCAAATTGTTCATATGTTTATTTATATTCTACCTTTCTTACAACATGGAGCTCAAAATGGTATTCACAGGATACCAAGGAGGTATCCCATCAGGCACTGACCAGACCTTAACTTCAGTATGATGGCTGTATTATATGCCTTACAATCATGCCATTGATAGTTAATTCAGGGCTCTTTTTGTAGAAAAAGCCCAGCAGGAACTCATTAGCATAATAGGCCACACCCCTCACAGTGCAGAACTGCCCTCACAGAGGAGGGAGAGCTTGTACCTGAATAAACCTTGGTCTTAAAGGTGCCACTGGACAATTTTGGATTGCTAGCTGGGGGGGGGACGTGCAGATCTGCCCTCACAGAGGAGGGAGAGCTTGTACTTGAACAAACCTTGGTCTTAAAGGTGCCACTGGACTCTTTTGAATTGCTAGCTATCTCGAAGTCTAAGGGGGGTCTCTAAGACATTACTGGGCTCGAATCTAACAAGTTTCATCATGATATAACAAAAGTAAAACCTAGTATTATTTATTTATTTATTTATTTGGGATTTATATCCCGCCCTACCCAAGCAGCCCCCCCCAAAAAAATTATCTAAAAATCTCAAGCCAGCTGCACCCCAGATTCAACCAGGGCTGCATCAAGAAAGGGGAGGCGTAATGGAACCAGTATCCTGGAGTCTCAGCCACCACTGTTTGCTTGCCCCCCATATGAAATCCCCCTAAATTTGCTTGCCTCCCAACCAGAACCCTACATTTACAGATTTTAAAGGTACTCTGAAACAGACACACTTCCAACTAGTCAGCAAGAGGTCTAAGAGTGATGTCTAAGTGACCCCCTCCCCACAGGAAGTTCCAGTCTGACCGACTCTCTCCTCCCCTCTGCGTGCCCCAGCAAGCTTCCATTGGACTTAGCAAACTGCACATCCATGATCCGCTTACTAGAAGGCACACAGAGCAAAGGCAGCTGTCGGGCGGCCGACAAGCCCTGGCAGGGGGGCAGGGGAGTTCCCTTTCCCAAGCCAGACTCTCTTCAAAGCCCTCTTAAATTTAGAGTCGCACCAGCAAAACGGCATCAGTGCTGCCACTTGAGCCTCCTGGCCCGTGATTTCTGTTCCCACGCCACTTAAAGTGCACTTTTCTGCTCACCCCGCATCGCCAAAAGTTCCTTTCTCCTTGTGCACAAACCCCCGCAGCCCAACCCCGATCATGCTCTGTCTTTGTGCCATTGGGCCAGCCTTGCCTTCCTTTCTTCCTCCTGCCACCGCCCTCTCCTTCCCCCGCCCTGCCAAGTCAACACCCTTCAGCTTCTTCTTCTCCTCCCTCTTTTCGGAGTGCCCGTGGAGTGGAGCTTGTCCCCATCCCACCACAGCTGAGGAGAAAGTAACCGCCGCCCACCATTTACCGTCGTCTGGAGGAGCTCCTGGCGCCCGACCATGCTGCTGGCTCTGCTGCGTCCCTCTCCAGCGGGGAGCCCTGCTTGGCGGTGGCGGCCCTGCTGTCAAGGAACAGCCTGGGGAGGAGGCCCTGGGAAGGCGCCCCCTGTCCTGCAGCCAGCTGGTGGTGCTACAGCCAGGCCGTCGAGCGGGAGGACAACGACCCCAACTTCTTAAAGATGGTGGAGGGCTTCTTTGACCGGGGTGCCAGCATCATGGAGGACAAGCTGGTGGAGGGCTGCTGGGAGCAGGGGGTGTGGCCAAATTGGAGGGCAGCCAGAACACCGTTATAATAATACATCTCATTGCACAAATCACATACAATATGTATTTTACTTATTTGCATGGAACTCCAGGAATTAGATTAGGCTCCAAGACTCAACTGCTAATTATGGATTGGATCTACTGGAACATTTCTACAGATGGAAGGATTTGTGCCCACAGAACTTGACTTTCTCATTTTGGACATTTTGGGCAACAACAGGAGGAGGAGACAAGAAAGACAAGCTCTGTGGGAAGAAATCCCTTCCATCCATGAAAATGCTCCAGTGTATCCAAGCCCATGAATCTTACAGGGAGAGTTGAGGAACTTTAATCTCCCTACCACTAAGCTGACAAGACTGATGAATGAGCATCATCTCCTTTTCCCTCTGAGTCTTGAACAAGGAACTACATCCCAGTTAGTGATGCCCAGCCAGGAAAGTTTGAACAACCATTGGTTCAGCTCATGCTCTGTTCACCAGTTGTGCACAGGAAGATAATTGTTCAGTGGACTGTTTGTCATCTTGTTCCTGCTCAGCAGGTGGTTTCGCTGGATTTCTTCCGAACAGGTGCAGTGCAATACAGCTCGCTTTTTCTGCATGCATGTTCTCACACAGCCTAGTTGAGTTCTACCTCCCCCGTCTTTGCTGTGCTGTTGCTACATTTGGCAGGCAGTTATTTAAATGAACAGTTATATTAGTCACAAATCATAGAAATAAATCATAAATACATGCTGTTTTTAAAATAATCCCACCACACATTGTTCATCCAACTAATCTTTGGCAACATTAATGGCTGCTGATCTATTCGAACTAACAACATTCTTGCACATGCGTAGGACTTTTTACTTTTTTTTAGAGAGAAAACATGTTCAGAAGGTGATTGAGTCATTCGGCACCTTACTAAACAGACCCAGTGATCAGCAACTCTACCCATGTTTGAGCGTCACAGTCAAACATGTTGGTTTCAACTATTGTACATTCTTATTGCAAAATTCACAGCATCCCTAATCCAAGCCACTGTCTGCAGTATATGGAGCTCCTGCATCAGGGTACTGCTGGAAAGAGGCAAGTGTATATCCAGTTGTCCTTTAAATGCCAAGTTGGAGGGAAATTTATCTTTTGGAAGTTCAGACCTTTCTTTAGTACCTTTGAACAGCCTCCTGCTCCTCTTTTCACCAGGCTAAAGTATTTCATTTTTCTTCATTGTTTTCTTAATTTTCCCTGGCATGAACCATTAATCTGACACAGAGGTCAGATCCAAAAGGAATGAATCACATTAGACTATACATGTCCTCGATTAATATTCTCTGTAGAACTTGCCTTCTGTTGTTATCCAACCTTGACATCATGTTAGATTACTAATACAGGATAATATTTTGGGCAGAAAATGTAGTTATTCCTGAACTTAATAACTTTTACCAGCAAGAAGAGAGGAGAGAGTCATACCAGCAGGAAACAGAACAGTCAGCTGTGCGTGTGTGGACCACATGAATTAGTAATATTTCCTGAAATGAAAGCCAACAGTATTTTTTCATTGCTGACCTTCCTTCCTTCCATCTTCAATTTGTTTGTTCTCTGCACCCTTCAAAAACAATGGCATAAGGATCGTATAACTCATGCTATCCAAGCCACCCCTGTATAGCAGTGTACAATTTAGAGTGAACCAAAGCAAACATGGTACTCAATACATATTTATCTCAGCAGAAGCTGTGGTTGAGGATGAATAGTTTGTGCTCTTTAATGGCATACAGAAAGTTCAGTACAGGAAGGATAGGAGT